>NC_048286.1:11057504-11167504 GCF_009762535.1 Notolabrus celidotus | reverse complement strand
ACAAAAAGAAGAGCCATAATCATTAATCATCAGCCATAAATCATTTGGAAGACTCTGCAGTATTCTGGCTGTCAGTGATAACAACTGGTAATGCAATAAAGCCATTTTAACTCTCAGGTTGGTCCTGGAGGTAACACATTCATAAATTCTGTTAATATTCCAATACAGAAACTGACTGAAGCGTCATCCGGATATTTCATTATACAAAGAAGCTCTGGTGTTCCGTCCAAGTTGCTGAGAAACTTGAAACATGGTGTAAAAATGACTCCTATGACAGAGGAATTACACTATCTAATGAGTTTTGCCTGTTAACTCGTTTTTTATTCTAGGACGAAAAAACAACCAATAATTAACTGTTAGCATGTCATTTAAAACAGACGTTAGAGGCTGCTCCTGAGCCCTCTTTATTGGCCTTTTGTTCTGTGACATTCCCAGTGACCTCCAGATGACCTGTGGGACAAATGATGCACTTCCCCTTCAGCTGTGGCCAGCTGGCCCAACCTCGTCTGATCAGACCTGGCCAGGCAGATGTCACCACCTGTCCCAGGCCTCTTTCACACATACTAGGTACTAGGTCAACGCTGGTTTAAGAAAACACCAGCTATGAGGCAGCCAGGTCAAACCTGCTGAATACGCAGAATGAGGGACAGGACTATGAAAGACAAGAAGGGAAAACAAGCCATCCAGTTTAGGAGAGTTTGAAAAAACACAGAATGAAACAGTTTCAATCGGCTTTTGTAAAACATATCATCTCAAGGACGGATGAACGTACACATGTGGAATATTTGAAAAGAGCTCTTACTTTATCTAGCGACCGCTTGAGCTTGTAGTGGAACTTCTCTTTCACCTCGTCCAGCAGCTGCTTAAGCCTTGGCTCCTCAGACGAGCCTTGGTACTTCCTGGCAAGCTGCAGGTAGCAGGGCCACTTGGCCGAGTCAAAGCCCCAGTGACAGGTACGCTTATCAGGTGACTTGTGTGAATGCATAACAAACTTCTGCGGTGAAAAGAGCAACTGGCACTCGACGCACTGGATGCAGGGCGCCTCTGGCTGGGTGTAGAACTGGGGCACAAAGAGACCCTGACACTTTCCCAGACACTGGTGCTCCACCTGGAAGCTGGCTTCACTCTCCTTCAACAGGCCCTGGGTCGACAGCTTACCGCTGGGGTCAGCGGGCAATGCTGCTCCAGGACGCAGAAGAGCATTGCACAACCGCTGTGCATCTGTCAGTGTAATGAGGCCACAGGAAGGTGCATTGAATGGCAGAATGCCCAGCACCTTCAGGATGTGCAGCTGCTCAGCATCGCAGCGTGAGCAGTAGACATAGAGCTCGTCGCACACTGTGTTGATCTGCTGCAGCGAGAAGTCGCGGAGCACAGAGTTGAGCACCTGGGGCAAGCAGAGTCGCTTTTCTCCTCCTACAACAAAGCAGGAGATGGACTCTCCTTCCAGCAGTGAGTGGGTGAGTTCAGTGGAGCTGTCACAGGGAACCAGCAGAGGGCCCCCTCCCAGAACAGGAGGGGAAGGAAGGGGGGGCATGCCGGCCGGGGAATGCTCGTGGCCGGTACGGGCTGAGAAGGCAGCTGGGCCCCCCAGGGAGCTCTGGCTGCTGAGGGTGAACTGAGCCAGTGTGTGTTTGAGCCCAGGGCTCAGGTCTAGGGCTTTAGCAGAGCCCACCACGTGCAGTTCGGCCCGGCCCTCCACATCCATGTCCGAGTCGTGGTGCAGATCCTCCATATGCTCCCTCTTCACCTTGGGAGTTTTAGGGAGGGAATCTAAGCTGCGACGCTTCAGGTTGATCTCTGCCATCATTCGCTTCTTGATTGGTGCATCCTCTAGCCGCTCTCTGTAAAGTCGTTTCATGTTGCCCTTGAATGAGGTCAAGTCTTTGAAAGGGGTTTTCAAACTGGTCTGGGTGCTGGCCATGTCTGAGCACTGGGTTAATGTCGTTTTTCACTGAGTTCTTGTATTCCTCTGAGTCCTTTTTTTCCCCTCAATTCTTTTCAAATAACACAAATCTTCTGGTAATTAGACACGTGCATGTTGAAGACTGATGTTTTGATCCGCTGTATGTTCTGATCCACGACCTGAACATGGAGAAACATTCAATTAGAAAACAGAGAGGGCAGGAAAATGATTCAATGACATCTTAACTACAGCTAATCAATTCCTCTCCTGTTGCAGAATAAACAAACTGAAAATGATCTCATAAAAAATGTTGTTTGGAGGGAAATATCCATAAGGAGTTTAAATGTTTTACGGCTGCTGTCCCAGCCGGGGGTCTGAAGAGGTCAATGGCTGTTTGCATGGACCACTAAACCAAATGGCCATTACTATACTTCACACAAACACGAGGCTTTTTCAGCCCTTGTAATTGAACCCCGAAGGAAATTCGCATTCAGGTTTTCATCAAAGGTTCTAGAGACAAACTCTCGAGCTCAAAGTGAGAACTTCAACAAGCAAAACCAGTTGACCAGACATATCAAGCCAAGTGAAATTCCCCACCACCCTCTCCCCCTCTCCCATTACATTGTTAATGTAAGGCTGATACAATGGTCGAAAAACATTTTACTTTGCAAATGAAAGTACCCCTCCAAACCACACTGTGCCTTCCCCTAGGCCTGCTTACCCCACGCTGACCCCATCAGCTCCATGAAAAACAATTGATAAAAGCTTTAACAGCAGTCCCCCCCCCCCCCCTCCCCTTTTTTTAGTCCTCTCACAGTTTGACATGCAGCAGTATGGAAAGAGGTGTTTCCCCCTATTTTCACTCACCTACGTTGCTAAATCGGCTGTATAAGGTAAACAACACTAATCTGATATCCTCAATTTAAAACGCACTGTGGATGATAATGGCCACTGCTGCAGTATGACACTTCGAGATGGCAGATTGGGCTTCAAAAGGGAACATTTTTAGTATCTAAGTGTTTTTTTTAAGTAGGGCAATCCATTTTGATTCATGCACATACAATAAACTGCAGTATTTGCTGATAAGAAAAGAAAAAAATCATTCCATTAATGAACGAGAGAGGATTACTCTATAGCGTTTTTTTTCCACCGACTGAAAAGCTGCAGCGATGCAAACCCCGAACTCTACTTCGACTAATGGGCGTTTTGATGGGGAACATCATCGTGGGATGATTAAAGAAAGAGGAAAAACACAGAAAAAAAATCACATCAGAGCCGATACTGCGGCCGGAGGTGGGGGTAGATCTCTCCAACACTTTCCCTGCAGGGTACTCCTGCTTTATTTGCAAAGACATCCAACTGGGTCGCTCTGATTTTGGTCACAAATCCCCAGACCTGCACTCCTGCATTACATAGTATTCTACAGAACCACCTCACAACCATTCATAGCTTGTACGAGATATTTCTCACGTCTAGTATCCTTTTCTGCTGCTACAAGGACACCGCGTATAACACTGCTGCTGCCGCTCTGCTCCATCCTCACATACAGCTCCTCCTCCACCTCCTCCTCCTCCTCCACCTCCACCTCCTCCTCCTCCTCTCCAGTCTGCGAACTGTACCTCGCCTCCTCTGCTGGCTCGACACGACGGCTCTGGTATGCAGACAGCGCTGATAATGACATTCACTGTCTACACTACAGTCTGGTCTGGGAAGGTGGTCGAACGTATTTACGCACACACCGACCTGGTGAGGACTCGGTGGGGGTTTTACTGGTTTCACTACAACCGGGGCATGACAGTATATCAAACATAGGAGTATGTAGTCCACCTGGTAAACACGGTGGTCAAATCGGTCCCAAAAGACATTAAAATATTACGAATATGAATGAAACATTGATTCAATCGTAAGTAATATGATGTATGAGAATCATAACCAAGGTAAACATAAAGCGACAACATTAAATGTGAGCATTCTTGAGAAAAATATCTGTTTTGTCTTTGAAAGGGTGATACTAATGCGCTAGCTAGCTTAGCTGCGTCCAGCTCGTACCACGGCACAGCAAGCGAACACCTCTGAAGGCGAACTGCTGCGCGAACAGATACGCTCCCATTCACTGTGTATTACAAGCGAACAAGTCTCCGTTGAAAGCACGCTGGGATAACGGCGCGGTGCGAACAACGAGCGGAGCGGCGTCTCTTTTTACTCCTTCACTATGTCGCAATCATTGGTGTAGAAGAAAACGGTGGTCCATTTTTTAAGAGACAGGCTTTTTGAATTAAAGTGACTCCGGAAATCAAGCTAATATGTGAGCGATAGAGCTTGGCGAACCAGGGTTTAGGCGAACTGGTCGGTCCGTACCGTCACCCAGCTCAGGCAGGCTAAGTTAACCTCATCTATGAGGACGATCAACCAACAGAAGGAGTAACAACATCAATGAAAAGCAACCAAACTAAGATATGATATCCTGTGTTAGTAGGCGGAGAAAGCTGGCTCACTGTAAGGACCAAGAGCGCTAACATTTCCAGGAGGCTAACCCCCAATAGAGAGCGACACAGCAGGCTCCACCATGTTAGCCTCTGCCCCCTCCTCCCCCTCCTCCTCTCGGCTCAACACAGGAATTAAAACTCCACCGTTAATCGCTACATAACACTAACACATTAAAACATAACGTTGTTTGAAAAGGCTTCATCTTTCTATGTCATTCATATTTTGAATGGAGTAAACACTCGCCTGAAGGCTGCGGTGTAGGTCCTCTCTCGCCCGTGGTCCTCTCCGTACTGGAACAGCCTGGCGGACCGTCAACAAGATGCAGCTCGAGGTTCCACTACAGCCCGAAACGTCACACTGCACACGGGCTGAGAGGAGGAGACGTCATCCGGCTGACGGAAACTATGCGGGGGTGTCTCTCGTCTGTCTGCCTGCCTCCCTGTCTGTGTGTCTGTCTGTCGGGTTGTCTGTCTGTCTCACACCGCCGCCCGAGAGAGGGATTAGTTTCCTACAGCAGTGGTTAAAGCTAGGAAGCACAGAGAAGTGGAAATAGATGTTCTAGCGGCAGGCTGGCAGAGGATGCCAAAGGTTGGGACTTTGTAGAGGTCGATCCAATTAAAACATTATAGCTGTTTTATAAGATCAGCTTGATTAGAAAATGTATTTTGAGTATGTATAAAAAAAATAGATGCAACCACAAAGTAGAAGACAAACAGAAAAAAATAAATAGTTGCAAACAGTTAAAAGCATCAAGCAAAATAAATTGACAGAGTTAATTGGATTTACTTTTGGATTTTACTTTTCCAAAAAAGGAGTCTGATTTAAAAAAGTACTTCTATAACTTTCTTTGTACAACTAGTATTTTTTACTTTTTATTTAGAATTTTTGGATTTGCGTTTAGGTTTATATATTTATTGTCCTTACTCTCTTGTTGTTAAGTACCAGTCTTTCATTCACCACGTCAAATTCCTTGTGTGTGCAAGCTCACTTGGCAATAAAGCTTTCTTGAATCTTGAATCTTGAAGAAGTACAATTTTGTTAAATACACTTTCTTCTTCTGAAAATGTCCTCTGACAATTTAAGCATTACTGTTATATATTTATCCTTTTTTTAACGTTTTTATTATAATAATAATATTAATAATAATAATAATAATAATAATAATAATAATAATAATAATAATGAAAATAACACATTTTATTTCTAAAAAGCACTTTAAAAGTTTCTCTAAGACACTTTACAAAAAATAAATTATGCAATAGGTAAGTAAAGGGAAGCAAAGCAAAAAAATAAATAAATAAATAAATCAATTATAGGTTAAAAACCTTTCTAAATAGGTGGGTTTTCTGTATGTGTTTTAATATTCTGCCACTATTTGGGGGGTGTTGTGTATTTTCTGTATGTTTTGATCCCTTTTGTAAATACCCTGTAAAATTTAAAAATCAACAAACATATGAATACAAAAATTATACTTTCTTCATGAGACTTTTGTTTATTATCATCCTGTCAGCGCTCTTACAGATATACTTAAATTAATTTCTAAGACTAGTCTTGATAAATATGTATAACCAATTATGAACCGCATAAAAAGTATAAAACTGTCCAAATATATACAGTATGTGTTACCAGTTATATAAAACCTTACAAAATATGGGCCATTCGAAATATATGCAATTTAATTCCAATCATCATTGTAATGCAGATATATATTATTTGTTAATTATATATTAACAATAATAATAATCCTACTGACCTGTTGTCTTTGATTTATGAATACAAATAATGTGCAATGTATGATGTAGTGTAAAATGTTCATTAAAACAGAATTTGATGCTAATTAGATCATTTAAACACTACGTTTGATTGAAAAGTGCAAAAACATCACATCAAATGTTGAAACTGGAAAATGTGTCTACTTTATGAAGAATATACGCCAGATTTAAATTAAACATGTTTCGAACAGTTGGGACAGAGGCATGTTTGCTGATGTGTTGCATTACTTCTTGTTTTAATAACTCTCTGTTAACACTTAGGAACTGAGGAGACCAGTTTCTGAAGTTTTGAAGGTGAAATATTGCCCCATTCTAGCCTGATATAGGATTTCAGGTTTTCATGATGCCCCATTGTTTTTAAGTGACAAGCAGTTAGGCCAGTTCAACACCCAGTCTCTTCTACTACAGAGCCATGCTGTTGTAATATGTGCAGAATGTGGTTTGGCATTGGGTTGCTGAAATGTGAAAGGTCTCCCCTAAATAGGCATTGTCTGGATGACAGCATATGTTGCTCAAAAATATATGTCATTCAGCATTAATGGTGCCTACAAGATGTGTAAGCTACACATGACATGGCCTTTTATGCATCACCACACCATAATGGATGTTCGCTTTTGCACTGGGCGCTGATAACAAGCCAGTTGATCCCTCCTCTCTTTAAAGCGGAGGGTGCAGCGTCCATAATTTCCAAAAAGAATGTCAAATCTGGATTTGATTTTTCTTCCTGTGAATAACAATGTATGTAAATATGTAGATATTAGTTTATGTGAACCTGTGAGAAGTTTTTTGGCTGGTCCTGAAACAGCCTGCAACAAATACAGCTGCTTTTACATGACCTAAGAAAGCAAACCAAACCATCAGCAAGCAGACTGATTATTAAATTATTGTTGTTGTTGCAGGACATCATCAGCAAGAAGAATAATCCTCCACAGGGGTCATCAAAATCATTAGAATCGGAAAGTTCTTCAGGAGCTTTAAATTAAGAATATAAATCAGTGTACATTACATCATTTTATCATGGAGGAAGCTGCATGTCATTGTTGAAAATACTTAAAACAAAATCATACTTTCCCCCCCTGCAACATCAAACAAATACACCAACAATAAAGAATGACAGATCGACTTCTCTGTATAATAAGAGCCTTTATCTTTTGGTTCTTTGTACTTTGTTAGATTTTTTGAAGTCGGACCACCATTTTTATGTTGACATGCTTCTTGTTGACTTGTGTCCGAGGATGTTCTGACATGACATCATCTTTATCCGTTCAACTTTGTGGACATTAGGACTAACTCACAGGGCAAAAGGGAGGGACTTCTCCTCCCACCTCTCATCCCCTCCCCCTCCCTCGTTTTATGGAGTTACCCTCTGAAAAAAAAGGTCAGGGGGTCATTCAGCTGTCCATTGTGCTGTCAGTGATGCTGAGAGTTAATAAAATCCGAGGTATGATGAGGTCAATAATGAGATTCTATGAATTATAGATCAGACATGTTCATCTCCAGGAGCTTTATTCCCTCAGTAACATCTTCCTGAGTCTGGATTTAAAATAATTTATTTTCTTTGCTGAATCTCGATGTGTAAAGGTTATCACGCCCTGTCTGCATTTGCAGTTTGTCTTCTTTTTCAGCTGGAGTGCACCCTGGCTGACTGACCCACAGTCTGATGTCGCACGTCTGTGGGAGCACAGAGGCTTGATAAAGCTTTGATAAACAACACGGTCGGTCGTTTCTCTGCAGCCTCTCTCTCTCTCGCTCTCTGACAGCAAGGTCAGCAGTTGTATTATGAGAGCAGATGTGCGTACACCCTGTCCAGCCCCTGAGAACAACAAGAGGGACATTGATTTTCCTGTAATAACATCACTCTGTGTACTGCTGGGACTAAATTAATCTCATATCTGCCATATTGTGACCTGCACTGATTGTTCATTAGGACTAAAGCACATAGCTGAAAGATGAGGTGTAGCGTTAGCATTAGCATTGGTGTGGGGGGTTAGCTGGGGTTCACAGACAGAATTTAACAGCACATTGATAAGACCACACTCAGTCTAAGTGTTATTGGACTCAGTGCTAAGTGGACCCTGGGGGGAGACACCTTGCAGAGTCGTTTTCATACATCCTGTCTGGGTTTGATGAGACATATTGAAATATAATATGTGTGTGTATGTTGTTCAGAGGATGCGTCTGTAATTTGGGGTAATGATGCTTCCTGGAGAGCATGTCTGAGGTCACTGACAAACACCAAATCACAACAAATGTTATCTCAAGACTCTTTACAAACAGAGCAGGTCTAGACCGTACTCTATGTTAAATTATTAACAAAGATCCAACATCAAGACAGGATAAGATCCAGTCCCATCTTACAGACAGGACTCAGTCTGATCTCATCCCAATCCACCATGAGCAGAGCACTTTGTAGCATTTAGCAAGTTACAGCAGCAAGGACAAACTTCCTTTAACAGGCAGAAACCTCCAGCAGAACCAGACTCATGTTAGACACCCATATGCTTAGACCGAGGTGGAGAGAGGGATAGATGGAGATGAAGAGAGAGAGATGATAGTGGTGAGACGGACAGCTGTAGTTGAAGCAACTGGAGTCTAGTACGACCACAGACAGAGGATGGAAAGATAGGATCCCAGTGTGTCAGTCTAAGCCTATAGCAGCATAACTAAGAGCTGCTCCAAGCCTGAGCCAGCTCTAACTATAAGCTTTATCAAAAAGGAGAGTTTGAGGCGTACTCTTAAAAAGTAGAAAGGGTATCTGCCTCCTGAACCCTGACTAGTAGATGGCTTGACCTCCCATATATAAACATCATATCTCAGATCAAGAGAGATAACACTTAGCTACTAGCGGCACGTTAAAACTCTCAACTGGAAGCATTTCTCCGCATGTTTGGAAAGCATGAAGCTCTAAGCTTCTTCAATCCAACATTTTCCCTCCTGAAAGTGATACCTCCAGTTGGTTTCTGCCAATACTGAGTACCAAGCTGATGTCGGTGCTCTACTGGAAACATTCGGATACACAAATGACAAAACACCATTGAGGTGCAGCTTTAGGACCCCAGAGAAGCAAAAGGCAGAAACAATTTTACTGTTTATACCACAAAAAAAAGCTGCATTTGATTTGGACTGGGCCTTAATAATCATGCCGGATATGAAGTATTAGATCATGTGTACATAATCTAGTATTTATTTAACAGAGGATGTATAGTGAGCAGGTTGTTTTAGCAGAATTGAACCCAGACAGGGTGAGAAGGACCCCAAAGTGAAACAGTCTTGTCTTGAATGATCATCCCAGTGCCTTCACGATAGGGTGCATTGTTCTCACATGTAAAGAACCTATGATAACATTTATAGATGATATGCATGTGTATTGTAAAGAGGGTTCACCGTCTACTACAACAGTGCTGCACTAAATCATGGAAGTTGCAGTGATCGGTTCAAATGTCCAAACAAAAATAGGACTTTTTAAAGATTTCAAAGCAGTGCTGTGGTTACATTACACAGCATTTCCATTACACTATCTTTTATTTTCATGGTTAACTGGTTACAGTGTGTACAGTTCATTTCTAAAGTTTGGAAGTAAGGATTAAAGATTCATTGTAAGATCTTATCTACAAAGATAAGACATCTTAACAAGTAAGAACAGGAGGAAGTACATTTGACATGAGGGAAGCTTATGCATTAATATTTAACTGTGTGAAGCTTAATCTTTTAATTCTGTACGTTGCTGAAAAAACACAATGTAGTCAAAACAGATAGCATGTGCCAAGAAAAAAAAACACTTGCTGCAGTTAAACCTGTGCAGAAAACAAAATGTGTCAGACCCATGCATCATACAGGGGATTTCCACACACTGCTGCCAGACATTCAACCAAACATCACCTGTTTTTTGCTGAGATTGCATTAATAATTCAAGGTTTTTCTCACTGCAGATTTTATTGAGTATAATTTGTGTTCCATTTATTATTTCTTAATCCAATTTTTATCTCCTCGAGTGAGATATTCCTGCGATAAATCCAATCGGTTTATGTCAGAGGCAATCATGAGTTTTCCTCCTGTTCTAATCAATATATTTCATTACAGCAATCATTCAAATATTATGCTACTTGTAAGCTCCTCTTTATACAGTGAAGGATACTGAAAGATCTTTCAGGTCTGAAGACGCCTCTGACGTGTAATCACAGTCACTAAAGCAACGCGCACCAATTTAAAGCTAAATTAAAGAGAGGGACACTTACATGCAACTCCTTATGTTGACATCACTCAGAAGAACTCATTATCTCAGTGCTTCAGTCAAGACCACTGATAAATGTAGTGTGAAAGCATGCAGACCGGGCCAAGTAGATGCACCTCAAACTGCAGTGTGTATTCTACTAAGAGCTTGCATTTAGCAGCAAGTATGATTCTTCTTGCGGCTTAATTAATCCCTTTAGGGACGGAATAAAACACCCAACAAGATAAGAGCAATTAAAACAGGATGTTTTTCAGATCCTCCTCTGTTTTTACATCATTAATTATACAAGGTTGGTCTTCCTTGTGTCTTCCACAAGGTGATGAGGAGCTACGGTGCCTTGGGAGGCATACCCCCCCCATTCTCCACCTCAGAGGGCACTGGAACAATGTCAAACACGCCATCATGGGAATACAGAATTATGCAAAGACATTTATCCTCGTCCTGTGTGCGGCAGTGCTGTTTCTTGTCTCGTGCAGAAGTACAAGGGGAGTAATTTTCCACGAAATCAGCTTCAATTGAGACAATATACAATGGTTTAGTGGTGCAGGATGTGACATAAGCCTCACACAATGGGTTTCTATCCACCATTGTGCGAGTTATTGCAGCGTACAAATCAATCTGTTTTATTATTTCTGACACATCATCATTTCCACAACCCCTTTTTCTTTCACCTCTTGATGCGCAGCACTGTGTGAGGGCAGAGGGGGGAGCGATGGTGTCAATGACCTTTTAACCCCCAGGCACGCCGAGGGTCTTCTAAAAGAGCCAGGCAGGAGTCACATGACCTGCACACACGCAGGCAGCTGGAGTAGAAAAGCTCAAGCTTAACGACTCACGCCTAATTCCCTTCTCTCCAGACGCTCGTGAGGGTCTGAAAGCTCAGGTCGGCTCTCGGCAGTAAAGGCCTGATTGGTGCCGGTTTGTTCAGACAAATACGAGTTTGCATGAATTGAACTTTTTTACCTCCCATTACTTTGTTTATACATATTTATCCACACTAACCTTTGTGATAAAGACGCCGTTAATACTTCATCAACTATTGGATGGATTGCATTAAAACCTCTGCAGACATTCTTTAAACCCAGAAGCCTGCTGGTTCTGGTGATCTCAGGGCTTTTCTACGTCAACAAGATTTTCATTTTTTTTTCAGTGAATGTTTCAACATAAGTGGATGCTTTAACTTTGTATTATAAAAAAATGAACAGCTCCCATTTAAAGCTGCAGTTGGTAGGAATGGGGTAAAAAACGATTCTTCGATTCTTTCTTTCTGCTGGGTTTGGAAAAAAAGTCATAATACCCATCTGTACTCATTGAGATTATGGCAAAATCTCTGTTTTCCAATGCCTTTGTATCAAACAATGTCATTGTTCCCCTTCGTTCCCGTTATCACGAACCAATCAGAGCTACTCTTCGACCCTCTGTCCCAATTGGTTGAGTGGCCCCTACCAGGTTGTCCTGAATGGCTGGGAAGCCGGCACTACTTCCTCATAGAACAAGCACGAGAAGTTGGGGAAAGTGGGGTAGTGTTGACATTCGAAATCTCTCTCCAAACTGATGTTTATATTACAACTACCAACAGCAGCTTTAATCAATACTGGTTATTTGATGATCTTCTGACTGAACATTAAGAGCCTCATCACAAAATCTTGAACCCTGTATACAGTTGATGTACACACAAGTTAGCAACACAAAATATATATACATATCATAGAGCCATAAACTCAAGGTGCATTTTATAAATGATAAAATTGTGTATCTATAAATGCTTTTTTTTTATTGCTGATGATAATTGTGTTAAACCTTTGGTGTTTTTTGTCCATGTGGAGCTGTATTTTGATAGGATAACAGTTTCTAGAGGGGGTGACTGAATTTGTAAAAGCCTCAGAGTTCTTTTTATCACATAAACCTTCACGTTCCAAACAAAACACCTGATACATTTTTTGTGAAACAAGAAATCCACTCAACAAGATGATAAAGACAGTTTTTCTATCAATATTAAACATTTTTTCATGATGAAAACCTCAGCTGTCCTCCCTGAAGGTCTCTCATTTCAATCAAGCTCAAAAGACACTGAATACTACATTTCCAATAATGCAATTCAAGACCTTGTCTGTCTCTTGCAAGCAGTCTGTAGAGCCATACCCCTCCGTGTTTTGTTTTCTGTAGTCTTAAAAATCTGAAGTGTAATTCACGAGGGTCATATTCTTGCTCCTTACACAGCAGATAGCCTTCACAGTGAAAGACACACACTGACACAAGCACATATTACCACAAGGAGAGAAATAAAATGTTTATTTTGCCGTCTGTGTTTTTTCTTTGCACACTAATAATAAAGGTCAGCAGAGTCCTCCGGGTGCTGGACACCCCAAAAGCACAACCAATACAACAAGTAGTGTTTCCTCTGGGTTCATCCAGTAACATTTTGGAATCAATGTAGTGATAAAAAAAAAATCAAAATTTATTCTGATTTACAAAAAAAAAAAAAAAAAAAGTAACAATGGAGCAAAAGTAATGTGTAACAGATGAAGGTGTCCCTCCTGTCACCATGTGAGCCCCAAAATCTTTTTAGAGAGAAGCTTCTTCAGGACGAGAGTCCGGAGGGTCATGCACCATCGATCAGTGTCGATACAGTCAGAGGGAGGAGACTCAGCAGAGCCTGTACGTGCTTTTACAAAACACCTCATTCAGATCATTAACCGTAGATTAGATGTGGTAAAAATGCAGCTCTACAGACACAGTTTTTTTAAAGCCATATTGTAGGCTCAAAACCTCACTGCGCCATGGCTTTGGACTTCTAACCAAACTCTCATTTAAACAATCACTTAGTGTTTTGATTTACAACAAAACAGACATGGAATGAAGAAAGTACAAAAAAAGAAACAGACCATATTTTTCAGAAAGGCATAGTATTAAAAATGAGCAGAAAAACATCTGAATATATAAATTCTATGACTTAGAACAGCACATTTTCCTTACTGTACCTTCTAGTTCGTACCAGCATGACATCTTTCAGAAAAATGTTTATTTTTGGTCCTGTGTGAGTGTTTATTTCATAGACGGTCTGCACAGCAACACTTCACCTGTGCTCCTGCATTCAGGTGCTCCTCCTCCAGCCCGTTCCTCTGCACAGCGAGCTCTTTCATTCACAGTTTGAGAGCAGTAACTCATTATTAGTGTCGCCTGGATGCTGCTGCTGCTGTTCACGTTCCTTCATTCTGGGAGAAGGGACTGGACGCAGACCCCTTCTGTTTTCCAGATGTTGATATTCATCTAAAACAACAACACAGCCTGAACCTGTTTGGTTCTGTTACTCAGGCTGGACATTTAAACACTCAGAACAACATATATAATGACTGCTATGTTGTTAAATAAAAAAAAGAGAAAATATATAGATTTTTATCTTTTTGTCTTTTTAAAAGGCTAGTGTTATGATTGGTCTTTCCTCTACAGAAGGGATGTCGCCACAAAGCCAAATTCAAAATGACTTCATGATGATCCAGTTGTCATCTCTTGTCCAACTGTGGCTTGATGCTAAAAAGGCCTTCTCTAACGTTTATCCTCTTAGCAGATTCATATATATACAAATAAAATATGCATTGGAAACACCCCATCAGCTGAGAGGAGAGGATGTTCAGTTCATCTGTTGGGGGGGGATTTCAGCCTGCGGCCCCTTGCCTCAACCCACCCTGCCCCCGTTGTGTACAGCAACCTTGGAAGAACTTCGTAGCCTTGTTGGCTACCGAGAAAGAGGCCCCGATGAGAAGATTGATATCAGTGCAGATTTACATGATATAAAAATAATTAAGAAAGAAGGTAGGCTTAAGGGCAAGTGGTTATAAATGGCTGAGTGTGAGTCTGGTTTTGGCAAATAAGCGTTCTACTGTGCATGTGCGGCCCTCAAACAGAAGGTTGATGTCGTCAGGTTGTCTCGTAACCATGCAACTTGAAGACACTGAGACGCCACGTTACACGTGCATGAGAGTGTGTTTGTGTGTGTATTTCTGTGTGTGTATGTGTTTGGGAATGGTACGTGTGTGAGTGCAGGAGTTGCATCCCGTCACACGCACTCCTCGGCTGACATCAGGAGCGGGTTTATGTACTCGAAGCCTTCGAACTCAGACTGGTCGATCTTCTTCACCACATCACTGCGATGAAAGAAAGGCAGAAGATTCAATTATTATATGAGCACTATGAGTTTATCACAAAAACAGGATGTATTGATTTTAATACAATATGAAATAAAACTCACTCATCATCAGGTGTGAGCTGGATGGGCTCGTTGGTGAACTGGGCGTCAAAATTGTCCAGTCCGAATTCCCCTGAGATGTTGGGCTTGAAAGGAGGGACCACCTGCTTCTGCTCCAGCTGGAACAACACACAGAGCGGGAATCAGACACGGCACACTACTTTACTTTCCTCACATTAAAACACACACGCTCATGATCAACGTTCAGGCTGAGAGAAGCTGAACTAATGTAATGTTAGTCACTCAGTGCTTTGACAATCGATGGATAACTGATTATGTTTAAAGCAATAATGTCAACACTAGATTTACAGGGATGTCATGATCTGCATCTGTCTCTGAATCTGTGGTCAGATAGAGGAATAGAAAGTCACATACCTGCAGGTTAAGCTTTTCATACATATACATACAATACTTTAAATCGTGCATGTTTTAATGAATGTAACTTATGCTGTTTTAAACTTGCATGCCATCTTTCACTTGAATTAAAGTCAACAACTTGTAGTAGAAGAATAATTTGTTTCCATCACTTTACCTGCTTTTCTACAAATGGATCATGTTTCATGAATATTCTGTTTGTCTGCTTTCTTTCTCATTTCTATCAAACGTGTATTCTTCAATTATATATCAGGAACAAGCTCTTAAAATAAACGAGTAAGGACGGTCATTAAAAGAGGAAGTAGTACGGAGCTTCTCTGAAAATGAAACAAATGAAAGTTGTGTGTAGAGTGTTATGAACTAAGAGAAATTTAGAAGCACAAATATAAAAACTTTAAAAATAGAAAATATTTATTTTGCTTCCATTTAAAAGAAGAATGTCAAACATCCCTGAAAATGAATCAATAAGAACCAACACTTGAACCTTCGAGACACCTCTGCCTCAGTTTACACATCTTTCTGTAGAGGTTTCTCTCTGCGCCTCCTGTCTCTCAACTCTAACACTACTCGTCTGCCAGCCAACAACTGCTCCCCCTGCAGGTCAACAGGTGCACTGCGCGGTAAGCTCTGAGCTTTGTGTGTGTGTGTGTGTGTGTGTGTGTGTGTGTGTGTGTGTGTGTGTGTGTGTGTGTGTGTGTGTGTGCGTGCACGTGTGTGTGTGTGTGTGTTTGTGTGTTGGAGAGGGAGGGAGTAGGAGGGGGGGTGTAAGTTGATCCTCCAGACACCCTGACCGGCTGCTGGGTTCCTGCTCCAGACCAAACAGGGAAAAAGAGGTCATGGAGATCCCTGGCGAGCTGCCCTGTCTGTCCGTCTGCCTGTCTGTCATGTTATCCAGCAGTGCATGTCTGTCTGTACGTTTGTTAAGGTCACGTCTGTCTTCCTGTCCGAGTACAAACGTGTCCAATCTTTTACACGTGTTCAAACTTTAGGCAGTTTCACAATCTAATGTAGTTTAATTTAATAATGAAGCTAAAATATATTGATAATTAAAAGAGGACACAACACCACAGAACTTTAGTATGGGTCAGACAGAATCACACTGTAAAAAAATGAGATGATATATTTGATTACTTAAAATGTTAACCCCTGCACTGTTAGTTCTTAACCACTTATCATCCCAGAAAGCTAAGTGCATTTCAATAACCAGTCGGTCTAGTCAATAAGAGCCTCGTGCCGTGTTAGATCAAATTAATTTGCTGTCAGACTCCAGCTAAAAATAAACAGGCAGTTATCTTTTTGAGTAGTTTTGGCCACAACATGTTGTATTTCAGATTGTGACGATACATAAATCAGTCTATCCTCCAAAAGTGAATCGTTAAGTTTCTGCTTATTGAATCATTTTTGTCTTTTTATAAGGAAGAAGTGTAATTTAAAAACAGATGCTGGGTTTAGATTCTCAAATGTCTACTTTGAAATGATTGTAATTTTCCTTTTCTTTTTTAGACTTCACACCTGAAGATAAAGCAACATACATTTTTACTATTAACTATTAAACTGGTGAGATATTGATAAGCCTGTAATTGATAAGCCTGTAAGTAGTTTCTCACCACAAGTTCTAAAAATAACCCAGAGGGATTATTTACAGTTTTAGATGTCACACAACAGGAAGTGTCCCTGACTCATGAATTACAGCTTTTACTCATTGCTGAAAGCGAGAACAGGAGGTACCATAAATGACTGAATATTTTTAGTCTCAGTTTAACTTTCAGGGGGATTCCTTAAAGGATTCTGGGAGGATTCAGACAGTCACACACCAGACTCGAAACAAACTTCAAGATGAGTCAAGAGGCGTCAGTGTTAAAATGAAAGAGATTAGACTTTTTACCCCTCTTCTGTTTTGTGATGAATAATTGGTAATTAAGATTTGTTGCAGCAACTCGTCAGCTAAATGAAAAAAGGTTTTATTTTAAAAGAGCTTTAACTTAATGATCTGTGGTTTGTGTGATGATACTTCAGAGTCTGATCAGACAATCCTTCAATTACTGGTGTTCAAAATATGATGAAACATCCAGAAACTCAGAGGCTGCTTGTTCGTCCACATTCACTCTCAGTATCACAACCTTACCACTTAAACACCACATTTAAAAAAACGTCTTATTTTAATTACATGTCTGTGTTTATTTCTTATATCCATGGTGTTCGACTAGTGGGGTTGATCTTGTAACTTATGTTCAGTACTTTATTCCTACATTCAGTCCTGTGACTGACAAACGTAAACTGGCCTCAACGTTCATTTCTCCTCACCTAGTTTTAATGCTGAAAGTTGATGTGATGAAATATGTTATCAGACATGCTGAATTATTTTGTGAATTTATAAAGAGCATTTGTTCACCTCATGAATAACCTTTTAATCCTGACTTTAGAAGAATGATGACGGAAGGGTGATGTTTAAAAATGTTGACGTTTTCAGGCAGGGAATTAGCCTAATGGTCAAGTTGCACACCAATATATTTCCCAAATTTTCCCAGATTTCCCAAATCTCCCCCAGTTTCCTACACTGTCCTCTCCTCTATCATTAAAGGTGTAAAAACCCAGAAATATAACTTAAAAAAGAAAAAACGGGAAGTTCTCAAAGGTTCAGAGAGGTTGGTGCAGCTAAATTCACACTGTGGCCCTTTCAGGACTTTCAGGTCTTGTTATTTTTAAAGAACTTGTTGTTCACACTTGTGTCTCACACCTGTGTGTCAGAGCTCTCACAACTCAGTTCATAAGTGAGGAAGGACAGCTAGGTTATGCTTAAAAAAGGAGGAGTAGGAGAGGTCTTGTGTTCCTGTTTGTTTACACTCTGTAACTACAGCATGTGTTGGGATGTTTCCACAATACAAACACTACAGCTGAAAACAATATAAAGACAGCTGAGGCCAGCTGTAAAGAGTATGAAACAGAGACACTTAAATTGGACCACGCAATCTCTCATCCCAGTTGGTTCAAGTAATTTTTTCTGACAAACTGCAGTGTTCACACATCGGCTCACCTGACTTCTTGAAAACAATTTACCAGAAGGCTGATATTGTTGAATTGGAGGTCGTCTGTCCCACCTACCCATTCGAGCTGGATTAAGAGTGTACTTTATTTTCTTAAACTTGAAAAGATTAGGCTGACCCTGAGTGGCAAAGCTCATATCTTTAAAAAAAATCTGGGACCCTTTTTTATCTCATAGATCTCAATAGCTCAGCTTGCTGTATGTCTTTAGACGGAGCGTCACCATGGTGTATCTTACTATGCTTAGATTATTGCTTTCATCTGTTTTTTTTTTTATTATACTTGCTATTTGTCTTATGTTCTCCATTTTTGGAGTTCTATCGAGTTAATCTGGAGGGAGTATGTGTCGGGGAGGGGGGTTATTTGTTGTTTTGTATCCTCTAATTTCGGATGTGATTTTTTTTTTCTCTGTAAAAATTAATAAACAAAGTTAAAAAAAAATAAAAAATAAAAATAAATTTACCTGGAAAAACAGTCTAGCGTTTTTATTTACATACAGCCCATCCAGACAATGTCTGGACATTTTCAGGAGTGCAGTGTCCGTATGAAAGAGGTTACCCTTCCACAGGGTGTCTTGCCACACAGCCAATGGTGAAAGCTAAATGTCGTCTCCGTCAGATAAATGAAAATGACCTCAAATAAAGTTCTTAATCAAATGTCAAAATTCTACTCCTTCCCCATCCTTATCCTGCTGTTGTCAGTCTCCTGCCTGGCTGGTTTATTTCTACCTGTCTCTCTGTAATCTCATGATCCCATCACTAATAACCGTCTGCTCCGGCAGAGCTTCTGCACCCGCAGGGCGGCACAGAGAGGACGGCACTGCTGCACTTAAATTTGACCTTCTGCTGTCTAGTAGCAGCTTTCTGTTTTTCCTTCCCTGCAGAATCAATATATGGATTGATTTTGACCTATTTGGCACAGCATGCAATGATGCCCATCATTTTAAAGCATGATGAAAAACTGTGATGAACTAGGCAACCTAAGAAGAGGAAGGAGAGAGAGAGGCACAGAAACATGGCAGGAATACAAGTGAATGACTCACGAGGTCCCAGTCGACATTTCGGAAGAACGGATGGCCCATGATGTCAGCAAAGCCGGTCTGAGGGTGGCAGCCTAGACGCTCCTTTGGATCCTGTGGGAGTGAGGGTGAGAGGAGGGTGAGAGACAGGGTGAGAGATGGTGGTGCATGAGACGAGACAAGAAGGCAGACAGCGAGGAGAGGATGATGGAGAAAGGTGAGAAAGGAGAGAATTTGCAGGAAAGGTGAAAAGGAGGAGAGGAGAGCAGAGGAGGAGGGGGAGAAAAGTAAGAAATATGATGGGAAGGTGAAAAGGTGTAGAGAGAGTGAATGCAAAGAGAGTGAGGGATGTCAGCTGACTCTGACAGAAGCTGTAATAATGTCACTCTCATGGGCCAGCAGCAGCCAGCAGTGTTTAAGATTGATCCAGACCCGTCTGACCCCTTCTTACCTTGTTGAGGAACCCCTTGAGAACGCTGGCAGCTTTGACTGACAACGAGCGGGGGATCCTGATCTGTTTTTCCAATATTACTGCAGGAGGTGAGAGAAAAGGGGGGAGGAGGGTGAGACAGGCAGCCTCCTCAGGCTAAAATGACAAGATGATGCTCCTGCTGGTTTGGAACATGCATGCAGGCGTGTCATCGTCGTCTTTAACAATATGACTCAGTCTGCAACATTTTACTTCCCATAATTTAAACTCTGTTCTGAAAACCCTGACACGTGTATATACAATGAATCTATAGACTAAAACACCAGTACTCACACATGTCTCTGCGGCAGATGGCATGTGCCTGGTGCCGGGAGAGGCGGCCATTAGAAACGTGTCAATAAGAAGGTGTTGCATGCTTCCACTGAGCTGTTTTTTTTCCCTCCAGCCTTAAACCTGAGCGGTGTGCGTGTGTGTTTGTGTTACCTTGGAAGAGGTAGTCTTCTGTGTTCTGGTCCGGGTTGTCAGAGCTCCCAACGATGTCAAAGGGCGACCGGCCTGCCATCATCTCAAACATGAGCACGCCCAACGCCCACCAGTCCACACTGAACCCTGAGGACACATACACACACACATGTTGAATATCCTCTCTCTGATCTGATCTGTGTCTGCTAACTTACCTTTCAGTTATAACACTACAGGCATTAGCAATCCCCCCTCATCTGAACAGACCTCCTCTATTGTTTTTAATTCCTCTCATTTCTTTTTTGAAATTTTCCTTTTTTGATTCTCAACAAAACAACTGATACTTAAAGCATCAGAGGGGCTATTTGATTTGATTTGATGTGATTGTCACTTAATCTGTCACGTCTGCACTACGTGTCCTAAATGCCTGTATAATTACAAATATTTGTAACGAGTGTCATCATTTATTTCTTTTTGTTTACTATTATTACTATTATCATTTTCTTTTAGTTCTACTTGGTGCAACGTCCCTGTCACTGCAACAACTGAATTTCCCCCTAGAGATCAACAAAGTATGACCTTATCTTATCTTAATTTTCCTTAAACAATTTTTGGACAATTTAGAAATTTAATTTTCAATCTTTCAGCCCCACTTTGTAACTGTGTTCGCTAGATTTACCTGTATATATTTATTGTATCATTTTAATCAACAGTCCCGTTTTATTTTAGTGCATTTTATAGTCAATCCCATACACCTCCTTTCATTTGTATTATTTCATTTGATCTTTAATTGTTTTAAACTCCAAATCAAAAAAAAGAAAGAAAATGTATCATATTCGATGACTTTTGATACCCCTGAAGCATCGTTGTTTATTTGTTTTGGTTCTTTATTTCTAAATGTCACTGTAACTGACTCGATATCATTGTAAATGAGGGTTGCCCCTCAATGATCTCTCGAGTATAAATAAAGGTTGATTGATTGATTGATTGATTGATTGATTGATATACAGCTTTAACTAATTTTTAAAAAAGAAGAAAATGTTGTAAATATAATTATATGAATTGCTGAATAGAATTGTATAAACTGCTGAAACTATTAAAAACATGTTAATACAAAGGCAGTGATGACAGCGTCTGAGTGTTTTTCATAAGAGCAATAGAAAATGATTGACAGGTCAAAAGCGGATCTTAGCTCTCAAAGAAAGACAAAGTAAGCCTGAACCTTAACGACAGAGATGTTAAAAACATGCTCATTACCTCGTACATTTTAAATTACTCCTTAGAAAACTGCAACAAGCATACCAGGGAAGAAGTGTTACTATAGCAACCCCTCCCACCATCATACCATGGTTTTGTTACATGCTTTCATTACATGACTACAAATTATTTTCTTTACTGCTAATGGCTTTTCTCTGCAAACCACCGGAACTTATTGAGTTATACAAATATATAATTACAGTTATGTTCATTCACTTGTCATGGAAAGACATTTTGTTTGAGTCCACATGATCTATTTTTAAAAACTAAATTCTGCATAGAAGGGTACAGAGTGTGAGGAAATGTCCATATTTTTCAAATTTGAACATCGTGATGAATAATCAAAAACAATAAAGTTTACTTTTTAACATTTACAACTTATTTTAGAAGAGCTTTTGCCAGTAAAGACTGAAAGACGCTCTGCTTTTCATTTAGTCTAATTAAAGTTCAAAGCCTGAACCTGCAGCCTGAAAAGGAGAGGAGCATCACTACATCAGTAAAAAAAAACAACGTGTGAGTAGAAACAAAAGGTTTTGATAATAGATCCTTCAGTGTCCTAGCAACAGAGAACCAGATCAAAAATGAGACTAATCAGTAAATAGATGAAAGTTTAATTTACTGATGATGGGTTATTGCATATATTACAAAACTCATCCAGAGTTCACTTTTCTTTTGGTTTGATGTAAACTAAATAATCACAATAATTGTTCCTCAATGTGCAGACAGGATCCAGGAAAAAACAGTACAATATGATTAACTAGATGAAGATTAATAATGTCATTAGATCAGATTAAAGAAGCTGTCTATCTTTAGAATGTGTCTGGAAAAATACAAACATGAGTAATGATCTTTTAAACACTGAGATGAACCATTGGAGTTATTTTGTGTTACTAATTCAGTCATTTTGTAGGAGAACGGCAAAAAGGGAATTTTAAGTTAATTTGATGCTGAAGTCAAACACATGTACCATATGCGTACTTATACATGCATAGTTTTCATTCAGCATGTATTGCAGGTTTTCTCTAACATGCCAGTGCAATAAAAGCATGACCGTTTAAAATGTAATAAGAGGTGACTCCTTGAAGTTTCTTCATCGTTTCCTTGTTTGTTTTCATATCTTTTTTTTTTTTTTTTTTTTTTTTTCCCCCAAGTTATGTTTTAGGGCATTTTTGCCTTTATTTGATAGAACAACTGGAGACAGGAAATGTGGGGAGTAGAGAGAATGGGAATATATGCAGCAAATGGTTGAGGCCGGGAGTCGAACCTGCGATCGCTGCAGGCTCTGTATATGGGGCGCACGCTTAGACCACTAGGCCAACAGCGCCCCTATTTTCATATCACTTTGAGGAAGGTATTTCTGATTGTACAGATAAACCAGGTGTATCACTGGAGTAGCATCCATAATCATGACAAAATGAAAAAATGAAAAAATGATGCCTTGTATAGCAGATGAAATGACTTGGTGCATGCGTCTCATGATTCTCACCGTAATCCTCTCCTCTCAGTATTTCAGGGGCGATGTAATTTGGGGTACCACAGAAAGTGCTCGTTGTGTCTCCTGGTCTCAATCCCTCCTGTTAAAGAAGCACATGTTACAATATCATTTAGCAGACGCTTTTATCCAAAGCGACGTACATACGAGAACAAGAACAACACAAGCAAAGATCTAGACAAGAGGAAACAAGATCAGTACGGGTAACAAAGTGCTTCAAGTCCATTTGATCCACATGATCAGCCGTGAGATTTCAGAACAGACTCTAACTCAGCTCTGCAGCTGCTGTCATCCAAAGTGTATAATGACATCATGTCTTCATCATACAGAGTGAACGACAAACCCAACCTTGCACATGCCGTAGTCTGTAAGTTTGATGTGTCCCTCGGAGTCCAGCAGCACGTTGTCCAGCTTCAGATCTCTGTAGATGATTCCCCGCTCGTGGAGGTAGTTTAGTGCCAGGCTGATTTCTGCAGAGTAGAATCTGAGAAAAGATTGGAGTAGATTTTAGTAAGACTCCAAACACAAATCACAACATCAGTTTTATTCATTTTATTAACACCTGTAAGGAACAGGAAGGAACAGCCAAACCCTCCTAAACCCATATCAAAATCATATTCTCATATTCCCAGTGACAGAGGAAAACTGCAGAAAACCATTCAAAGTGACAGAGTTGGAGTTTACCTGGCATGTTCTTCTGGGAGTTTTCTTTGCCTCTGCATGTGGAACATGAGATCTCCACCGTTCACATATTCAATAACAAAGAAGAGTCTGAAAAAGAGGCACATTTTTAAGGTTAAGTTTTCTGCATGAATACAAAATGTAATGCAGTTTTCTTTAAATGGACCCCAAAACAATCTGTGTATATAATCTTCTGTTTATCAGGAAAGGAAAAACACAACTCTCCTTTAGTTAGATAACATCTGATCATTTGGCAATAAACGTGATTTCATGTTTCACTTTTAAATTGTAGAACACATATCGAACAATTTGGTGTACAAGACTCACTTTGTATTCATTTTTCATCATCCAAAGCTTTGCCCTATACACTGGTGCAACTATTAAAACAGTATAAATGACACCGGAGGTATTCTTAAGTGTAATGGTATTTTGCCCGGAAGATGGTGCTCGAAGAAGCAGGTAACCACTCTAATGCACAAGTCATGCTGAATACATAGGCGAGGCGGACCAGTCTAGCTGAATGACTTTTTAATTATGCATTTAAAAGAAAACAGGGGAAGACAATCCTCGTGGTGAGAGTCTCAGCGGATTGGTAGCGAGCAGTGGGTCAATCCGTACCTCATAGCTATCACAGCTACTGTAGGCTGTGCTCAACTACCACACAGGTAGCTGGCAGCACGGCACTAACAGATGTTACTTGAAAGAGCTACACATCTGCATTAAGACTTCACGATGAGGAACGCAATGGAGGTCTTCACGCAGGAACATGGTTTAAGTCTTCAGTTTAAATACTATTATTTTTATTTTATTCATTTAATAATTAATTATTATTATCAGTATTATTTGTATTCTTTTTATATTATTTTTTTGTTATCATTATTATAATTATTATTTTAACTTACTCAATTTCTCACTTACCTACTCAACTATTTATCTTTTAATTAATTAATTATTTGTATTTAACATTTTTATCTGTTAATTATGTGATTAGCTCAATTGCTTCCTAATATTTGTTTCCAGCATTTTCTCTCACTCAGATACTCTCAAACACTGTCCTATATGCTACCCTTGAACATACAAAGAAGTACATGAAGAAAAGCTCTCTCAAAGCACTAATTTATCTTGTTTTGTTATCACTTTAGAACTTCTTCTTCATTTGTTATGACGGAGAGTTTTCCATAAGAAGTGGCCCCACATAACAGACATCATTAACATTGTTAGAAATATTAAGTTGTGTTAAAAAGGCATCATTATCAGATAATATTGGACTCCTGGATGACTCTCTCACCTGCTTTCTGTCTGGAAACAGGAGTGGAGGCCGACCAGGAAGGGGTGATTAGAGGCCTGCTCAAAAACGTGCTTTTCTGTTTGGACCCAGTCGATGTCCTGGAAGAGAAACACACAAGAACACACCCAAAAATACATCAGAGATAACACTGTCACTGTATCCTTGAACTTAGAAAAGCTGAATAAGCATGGCGCTTTATCGACCATCCTGCACACATAAAGGCTCCAGCCTGTGCACGGCGGTGTGGTGCAGAAGAAAAGGGCTGAGCCGGTAGAAGCAGGAGGCGGCCTCTATCGATGGCTGGGTGATAATATGTCTGGACACGGATGCTGCTCACGCTGACAGGGCAGAGGACAGAGGAACACTTCGGCATTGATCGAGAGCAGCTTGTCAATTTGTCAATCACGCTAAGTGCGTCTAATCAAGGCTAACTACTCCCATCGCCTGTGGCTGTGCTGCTACATGTGTACGTCAGGATCAATTTTTGATGACATGATGGTTTATCTGCACCTTCTTAGAAAGACTGATGGCTTGGACGAGGTCTGTCAACTTAACTCAAAGTGTTTCAGACGAGATAAACAAGATGAACGTTCAATAGCATGAGACACATGTTCGTTATGCTATAAATAACAGCCTCCATTGACTACGCTAATTGTATTAATTATACATGGCTGTGACAGAAGACTGATGAGTGCTCTATTAACTAACCTTCTCACATCTCAATAGATAGAGGCGCTGTGTTGGTGACACACTGGACTGACTTAAAGGGACAGTTTCACTTTGAGGCATGGTTCTTTTGTGACTGTATTCAAATGTCGTACACAGGGCGTAAAATTAACCCCCGCCAAGCGCCAATGGTGGGTAAAAAATTTGTTTGGCGTGTAAAACAAAAACACACATCCGCCAGTGGCCGATGGAAAATTTTGTATTGCATGTGAAGTTTTGTTTTCAGACTTTCGCCCATTTCTCATTTCTTTCTTGGTACGTTGAGAACGGCATGACGTCAGCTACTGGAGTTCTATTCATTCCCTTTGCTTGAACAAGCACAGCAGGAAGAACGTTTCAAGGGAGGCGTGGTGATACACTGCCGGCGTGAAGCCACCACAAACAAAAAGGATAAACAAAGAGGCAGGAGACGATCAAGAAGAGGAACAGACAGCTAAACGGAGTAATGTCACTATATGATGTTTCAAAGAAAACTGGAAAATTGATGAGGCTGGCCAACCTCGGTCCTGGTGGATGTCTTTTTATTCTTTTCCCTTTTCCTGCAGGTTAAATAGAACGTTCCTGTTAAAGATGTGAGACAGACATTTGGCTCACTCAGTCAATGTAAAAAGTTTCACTTTTGAATATTTCTAAAACATGATGATGCAGCAGTCACCTTGAAATGAAGTATAACCTAATAAAGTAGAAATAATCTAATTTCATCTGTACATAACTGTATTCTTTAAGTGATGCTTAAGTTGGATTTTCATAGTAAAAAAGGAAGGACATTATTTTAAATCAAATAAGGCATGATTTATTTATTTGGCTGGTGAAAAATATTTTTGGCTGGTACATTTTTGGAGGTCACTAGCCAATGGCAAAAGAGGTAAATTTTACACCCTGGTCGCACATAATCAGACTGCTTCTACATCATGAGGCTCACCTGCTGCTGTAAAAAAGAAACCTCTGGTCATTTCATAATGAGTCGAGTATTTGGAGTTACTTTTTACACATACTACTGATAAAGTCCGCCAATACAGTAGACGCAAAGAGGGTGAGAGAGAGAGAGAGAGAGAGGCAGAGAGAGAGAGAGAGAGGCAGAGAGAGAGAGAGAGAGAGAGAGAGAGAGAGAGAGAGAGAGAGAGAGAGAGAGAGAGAGAGAGAGAGAGAGAGAGAGAGAGAGAGAGGCAGAGCAAGCAGCTGTGTGCAGCGAGAGAGCAGAGCAGTGTGAGTGTGTGTGCATGTGTGTGGAGAAAAAGAACTGCAAGCAGGCTAAGCAGTCGTTTGTGAACTCAAATAAGGGAGAGAACCAAGCACAAAAACAAAAATGGTGAAATATGAAATAACCTGCAAAAAACAGGGTGAATGCAAAATGAGTGAGTCTACCTGTGAGGCAATGATTTAGCTTATTTAGCCACATTAATTACAAAGCACATCATTTAGTAGATTTTTTTAAATGCTTGACAACCTGAACAGATACACAATGCGACAGAATGTCTTAATCAATTGAGCCCTATTGCTTTGCGCCTCGTGGAAAGCTGTGAAGTATATAATGCTACTTATTCAATGCCGAATAGAGCTACTTAAAAACTGCAGATGTTCTGTATTCATGATTAATTTAATGAGAGCTGAAGGTGAACTCATTCCTGCTCTGCTGCAGGTCACAGAGCGTTGACAGAAGGTTCGGGTTGAGATCAAAACTCTCCCTGGTCTTTTTCCAAACACGATGGATGTGAGGTAAATCCTAGGGACCTTAACAATTGATCATGTATGGAATGATTGATTGTCAAGAACTTACTCGAATTCACATTTTGGATTTTGATTTTCTATCATGTAGAACAAACATCATGTGGTCTCATATTTCATGCAGCTATTGGGGAAGTTTTCGGTGTAAAGCGTGTTTCGGTGTGAATCAGCTGACTAAGGTGTTGTGCACAGCGGAAACACTCAGCTGGGGACTGTGGTCGAGCACCAGATCTCCACAGGGAAGCAATACATACACAAGAAACAACGACACGAACACAAAGGTTGAGAACTTAACAAAGGACGATTCTCCATCTTTGGTTACAAAGCAAACAGACCGGTGGGATGGCACTGATGTTGCTGGCAAGTTAGTATGTTTGCAGACCAGCAACATCAGAGCCGTCTTAGAGTGTTCTCTGACCACATGATTAGTTTTCTCGATAAGAACAAGAAGCTAGAAAACTGGACAGAGTGAGTCTGAAACATGTTTCTGTTCAGTTCTCTTGTTGCTGTAAATCCACACGTTGCAGTCTGAGCCTTCACTTTATTTGACTATGTGTCTGCGGTGTCTTTTTATGAGACTGCTACACAGTTTGATATTCAGCGTGTTAACATTTTGTATGCATTTATGTGATCTATACTAATACATTGTCATCGTTACACCGTACAATGACAATAAGGAATATATATCTAATAACCATCAGCTATTCAATACCCTGTGTTGCTGAGGAAAATATGATTTGGGGGAAAGTCGCCTTTGGTCTTGTTTTTGTCATAGGAATATCTGAAAAAACTTGTAAAGATTGACAATTGATTGGTAATGTTTCCAAAAATCGATCGTAGAGAATACTTCAGATCGACATCTCTAGTAAATCTCTAACTCTAACCCTTGTGAGTAATTGTTTTATGAATGTTGTAAAAGTTATTGTTTTGTTGACTTTGCTGAAGTCCACCCAGACTTTGGAACAGATGAGTCATAATAAGTTTAGTGTAGGCTTTAGATTACCAGGTTCAGTCAGTCTTGTTAACAACTTGTTAGATTTTGTTTTTATATACCTCACCAGTTTTGGTTTCTTTGTAGACGCCTGTAGTGTCAGAAAGAGGCAACAGAGACAAGCTGAGAGAGATTATGAATGAGAGATTCGAGGCAGCTGTTTCTAACTGGAGCTGATTCAAGTTAGACAAGGCCATCAGAGCAAAGCCTGAACTATCACTCCATTCAAAGCACTGTATGTAGAACAGACTAGCTTTCGCAGCGCCAATACTTTGACTCCGACGGCATCATTGTTATCTTTTTTACCTCGTCGTCGTTGACCAGCTCCTTCTTCACCACCTTCATGGCGTAGATGCGCTCCGTCTTTTTCAGCTGTACCAACAGCACCTTGGCGTAGCTGCCTCTGCCGATCACCCTCAGGAGATCGAAGTCCGCCAGGCCCAGGCTGGAAGGCGATTTCCCCGTGTCTCGACTGCTGCCCGCCTGCGAACAGTCAACACAGTGTGAGGGACATATATAAAAAAAAAAAAGAACTAATTCAAACAAAATAATATAAAGTAATCACAAACTCAGTCTGTAATTTACGAGTGAGTCTGAACGTTTACACAGTAAATCTTTGTAAGAACTTTACTGTACATGTTTAATATAAATAAGCTGCCACCAGTGTCTGGATTCCTCCTCCTCTAGATAAACCTGCCTACCACTTCCACTATTTTCTCCCCTCCTGTAATCTGTTCTGTAGTGAACCTTTCCCACTATCTATCCATCTAACCTCCCATCACATGACAACCCCCGTCCCCTGAGTCAGACATGGACTCCTGGATAAGATCATTTTGCTCTCCCTCTTTTATCTCTGTCTATCTGTGTCCAACTCGATCCATTTCTTTCCCATCTTCAGTTCTCCTGCTCGGTCCAACAACCCCCTCACCCTCTCCTGCAGCCCCAAACTACATCCTTGGCCATTAATCAGCCTCTGGTGTTAAGAGCTGTGATAAAAGGTTACTTTATTAGCTCCACCAAAGGAAATCAATACCCACACAGCACTGTTAGGGTGCCTACGTCTGCATGCGCCCTATATCACAAATGCGTAGCAGGTGGAAGGAGAAGAAGAAAAATAACCCTGCTTTCAATTACAGGTGATCTCATGCTTCTCTCAAAATCCACCCTCTAAATATACATATTCACACACTCATGAATCTAGACTACAGTGACAGATTGACAGACTGTGAGTCACACATTATCAGCGTTTGAAAAGATTCCTCTCTCACCTCTTTCTCTACTCCTTCGAACGGCAAGCTTTCTCTGGGGTCTTTATGTGGGCCTGAGAGAGCGAGGAGAAAGTGACAGACAGACAGCAGGAGAGGGGGAGGCAGGAAAGGGAAAAAATAGGAGAGAAGAGGGAGAAAAAGGAGGTGAGAGACAGTCGCACGCTTTGTTCACAGCCCTGCGGTGCCAGAGTCATTCCCCTCTGCTTCGACAGAAAAGAAAATACCCTTTTTTAAACACCTTTTTCAACAATGCAACAAAAGCAGAACATCTTAAAAACGAATCATTTCTTTTATTTGAACAAACATGCAGAAAAGAAACACGTCCTCTCTTTTTAAACATTGATTTTGAGGCTTCAAAAAGATTGTCTTGTCCCCAACAGTTTCCATACAATCGTTGAGGTTGCCCCCCAAATATCTCCAGTAGAAGGTGTTTCAACAGCCTCGCTAACAATAGTATCAACAATCTTAAGCTCTTTCATTCCAGTCAGCCTCAAAACCACCTGACTGGACTTAAGTCTGGTGCTGTAGGTAAACCCCAAATGCAGCTTTTAGCCTGGGAGGCCCCTGATGTCTTCATGCCAACAAGGCCCCGAGCTCTGTGTGTTTACGCAGCAAGAACAGTATAGCCTGGAGATGTTCTATATTTCTCTGGAGTCAATAAATCCCATAACCGTATAAAACCAGTCATCAATTACTAACACGCCTAATGTGTGCGTTAGAAAACACATCATTGAGTCACTCTTTGTTTAGTGAAACTTACACTTATTTTGAATTGATCATTAGTGAACCGAATCTGCAGGGAAATTAGTCTCCAACATATACGTCTTTAACATGCATTTTAACCAACCCTTCTGCAGACTCTGTACATTTTTCCGTCTTTAATTGATCATATCACTATAATTTTACATCTGTACATCAAGCTGACATATTAGAATTACTTTATATTGTTATATATTGGTCTCTACAACATTAGAAATTACACAGAAATATATTGCATGAGCCTTCAACCTGACCAAGTTTTCAATCTGTGATGGTTTCAAGCTTTGATGAGTTTGAATGAAACCTAAAGTGCAAAATACTGATATTATAACGTTAGTTACACCAGGCTTCACCTGTTACCTGTCTTTATAACATAGAACCACTCAGCTCGAAGTCAAGATCAGCTATATAGATAGCTGTCTGGGGCTGTTTTTTAGAGTCAGTCATTGCTTGTAAAATGTTCTTATAAAAAAAAAAATCAATAATTGAAATGTGTTTGTGACTTGTTTATAAAGATTCAAATCTTGTAAAAGGACAAAGTGGCCTGAGGCTAAGTCATACATTTGCTGGGAAAGTGAGAGAATATTGGTAGATGCACTAACATACAACTGGTTTTGGTCCTTTATTAGAGGATTTGTTGACAATGTCAATAAAAAGCACGTCAGCGGCTTAATGTTCTAAGAGAAAAATATGAGCTAGCATGACGAGAGGGCTGATGGCTTTCAAAAGTGAGATGTTAAAAAAACAAAACATCCTATCCATCCTGGACTCATACATCTTGTGCATCAAAATAAGTGTGATATTTAATGAACAGTGTTTGGATTTAAAGGCTCAGTTTCCACTAACAATAATTTTAAGACAAAGCTTAAAAGTCCTGCCTCTTCTTGATTTTGATTTGTCAGTTTTAGAGAAGTGACAATGAGAGTCACAGTGCTCAAAAAGTTGAACTGTTTTCAACTGAGTGCCTAGTGCAGATACAAATAAGTGCAAAGGCATTATTGCACTAAGACACTGAGCGCTTTTAACACTGACCTGCATTAGTTAGTATGAAAAATAAGCACTGCAAATACAAAAGATGTCATTAGTGGACACAGGCCCTTAATTTACTTTATCATATTAATATGCTTCATAACAAAAACAATTTGATCTTATTAAGGAGAGAGCTTCCAGTGTAACTATGGACCCCTTTAAAATTGTGTATACACGTCTGTATGTGTTTGTGTTACCTGGCAGTTCAGGTTGGTCTAGTGGACTCGATGGTGGGCCGGGCATCATAGGTTCCTGGACAACATCATCAGTCATTATCAGGATCATCACAGACACAAAAGGCCATCTTAAAGTGTGTGACTCATTGATGATAATGATCCACTTCACACCATCAAGTTAATCGTCACAGCTCTCACCTGAATCATCGGTCGACCACACTCCATTGTGACCAGTTTATGGCACTTCTTGTGCACTAGCAGTTTACAGTTGATGCATTTGTAGCCTTGTCTTCCCAGACCCCAGATTCTGTCTGCACAGATGGCACAGTGGGCTCTCTGGAAAAAAACCATCATCACAAACAGAGCACACATTATTGTCCAGGAATTGCTGCAGAGACTTCGATGGCTTATTGAAGATGGAGCCCTGCTGGCTGAGGATTAGATTCAATAAGAGCCATTTTTCACCTCCATCCCTCTCACTCCATCAATCGATATAAAGACAGATTACAGACGGGCAGTGAATGCCTCACTTTTCTTTAAATACATGTTCAGAAACCAGACTTTAAATGTGCACTAGACATCTCCCCCAGTTCAATACATCAACATGGAAAATATGGGAAATGCACATTTTATATTTAGCACATGAAAAAGCAACCTTACAGTGCAAAATACTATTTAATTAAGTGAAGTGTCATGTCTCACCCTGTTAAAGCGCTTGGCCTGAAAGGCGTGACCACTGGCATAGTAAAGTTTCCTCCAGCGCCGGGCTCCACGCCGGTATATAGACTCTGTGGAAGGAGTAAAAGCAGAGCTGAGTCTTGCTTTGTCTGTGTGTATCTGTATAATCATGTGAAAATACAAACCACAGCACTTTGATTTCTATAGAAACGTATAGGTATAATACAACTGTCTCCCAAAATAAGAAAATATTTGAGATGAATATAATTTCACGAGCAAATTGATTTATTTGTTTTATTGGACAGTATTTTTTCCCACATATTTAATTCAGAAACTCACATTTTCCAGGAAGAACAAATATTTATTAAACATTAAAACACTTCAGACACAAAAAATAACTGTAAAAGTATATTCAGTCTCTGTCTTAGCTCATAAAGAGGCATCAGTTTGAATTTAAGTCTGCTTCAAATCCAGCTGAAGTCTCCTCACAGCAAGTTGAAGTGCCTCTGAATTAAAATGGAACACATTCATCCCCCACAGGCGATCAGATAAAACTGAGGAGGGTTTGACTCACTGTCTTCTCCCGGACAGGGCATGCCAGGTTTCTCTGGTACACAGGGGAAAACTGGAGAGCAAAGGAAAGAAACAGTTACATTTAAAGTCAGATTATTTCTGGAAAATGGGAATCTGACGTCAGTCATCTTTGAGTGATGTTTCAGACTATCTCCCATTACGACAGCAGTTCAGACAACCTGCAGCAAACGGGTCGCCTCAAGCACTTCATTATCAAATTCTCTCATGTTGTTTTTATGACGTAGGAAGCGTCTGTGTGTGTGTGGGTTTGTGTGTGTGTAAGATACAGTGAAGAAGGAACAGACTCAATCCTGTAGAAGCAGACTAAGATTATTTGTGTGTATGTGAGAGAGAGAGAGACAGAGATGAGCCGAGCCAGACTGGGGGCAGTGTGAGTCAGAGGCCAGGCGTGGGCTTCAGCCGACAAGCTCGTTAACGAGAAGACCTGGTGACCCCCCAGGGGCAGTCACACATCCTCTCCTCCACCCCCTCCTCCCCCACCCACCTCCTCAGTCATCCTCTGCCGTTATTCTGTACTCTTGAACCCTCACCTCTGATTTGATTAAAACTTTACATTAACCACACAGCCCCCGTGTCCCCTACCCTCAGGTTACATGCTTATACACACAGAGTCTGTCAATCAAATGTGCCGTGTAACTCAATAGACACAGGCACAGGCACACGCACAGACACAGACACAGACACAGACACACAGACACACAGACACACAGACACACAGACACACCCACACACACACACACACACACACACACACACACACACACACACACACACACATCCCTCCAACCCTGCTTCAGGGTTAGCCCTGACCTCCAGATTCATAAACTTGTTGGACTATTTGTAAAGAATGCTAAGCTCAGACGAGGACGTGAACCAGCTCAGAGACAGACAGAATATGTAATGTTGTGTTTACAGGTCAGTGATGCATTACGCTTATGTTTGGATAACAGTTTTTATGTAGAGTATGAAGCCATCTGAGTCTGTGTTTGATTTAGTCTGAAGTTTTACTGCAAGGAGACACTTTATCAGAGAAAAGAAATGAAAACAAGAAGAAAACACAAGTCAAACTGTCTAAATTTGTTTTCTTGTTTACTTTTTGTAAGGCTGTTTACAATATTTAGATATTACAAACATTGCTTAAGTGTTGAGCCTTCTTCACTTTTAAGTCTTCACAAAAGTCAGTAGGAAACATCATCCCTAACAATTAATTTTATGTTAAGTGGCCGTTAGTGCTCGCTCATTTTTGTGCGTTATTCATGTTCTGGGGTTGAAGCCAGTGCCCCGGAAGTAGCATAAATATATGGCAGCGTCTCTTCTGCGTGCTAAACTGATACACTGCAGAGCAGGTATGGTTGAAGAGATTGGCAGGGTCTGTTTCTACTTTGTCTTTCGCTCACATTGCTTGCTTGCGGGAATGGTTTTATATAGAATTGTGTGTTTATTGCATATTTTGAAGATGGGTCAACTTCGGACTGTAGCGTGATGTTTGGCACAGGTCTCCAGGGACATGAGGACAATTTGCACCTTTGTTAAGCGGAGCAGGTACGTTGGTTTGTTTGTTTGTTTGTTTGTTTGCACAGTAAAAGAAAGATTGTAAGCTGTACACTTAAATGTTTGTGGATGCAGTGGTGTAGTTTCTCGGAAAGGGATGTTGCAATATTAAAAGTACTCGGGTATAGTGGTGGTGGTGGTGCAGTGGGTAGTGCTGTTGCCTCACAGCTAGAAGGTTTCTGGTTTGACTCGCCGGCCAGGCAGGTGTCTCTATGGGTGGAGTTTGAATGTTCTCCCCGTGCATGCGTGGGTTCTCTCCAGGTACTCCGGCAGTCCAAAAACATGCTCACCACGTTGATTGATCACTCTAAATTGCCCGTAGGTGTGAGTGTGTGCGTGAATGGTTGTCTATCTCAATGTTAGCCCTGTGATAGGTTGGCGACCTGTCCAGGGTGTACCCTGTCTCCCGTGCGAAGCGAGCTGGGATTGGCTCCAGCCCCCCGTTACCCCAAACGGGCTTAGCGGTCAAGATAATAGATGGATGGATGGGTACAGTGGTGTATTTGTAAATGAAATCTTTGTATTTAAGTAAGATTTAAAATGTTATAGCCAATGTGATTTTTAATGGAAGGAAAATGACCTATAAATATAAAATATTTGTTGAATGTGTTATTTTGTATTGATGTAAAGATGAATTAAAGCTTATTTTGAGGCTTGTTTGTTTTTTAGTTTCACGGTGCTTGATGACAAAAAGAGAGATTGCACCAGTCAGAAGTCAACCCTGTGATTATTGATGCCTTGTGCTGCTATGCTAAAGCATTATTTGAAAGTAATAGGAGATATGAAGCTTTTTTGAGCATGATTTCTTACAATAACTTACTTACAATATTTTCAATGAAAGCAAAACCATGCTTGTAATCATGCTGTATATGTATGATTACTTCTAGAACATTAGAGATTTATGACTGGCACGGGCAGGAAGTGAACTACTTAACAGCCAAATGTACTGTTGCATTTGTTATCATCAGCCAGAGGATTTTTATACCATGAATCAGTGACCAGAAATGGAAAACATATTAATACTCCCAGCTAAACACAGAGGTCAGAGAACTAGCTGTGGCATCTTCTGCAAACCTCACACCTACCAAGAACCTGCCATGGATGGAAGACTCACAGGACATGAAAACATGCGAGGTTAAGCCTGAAACGCTATAAACTCTCATAGAGGTAGTGTCAATGTGAGCAGCAGTGAGACTCACCGTGGATAATGAGCTCTGAGTCTTTGTTGAGTTCATAGAGGCGGAGAGCTTCTTCCAGCTCGAGCTGAGACGACACGGTGCATGGGTCACCTAACAGGAGAGGACACCACAGGAATCAACCACAGCATTCAATATATACACGAGCCAACAAACACACAAACAAGTAAGTAAACACACAGAGATACAAATTGGTAAGTGGGAGAAATCAGACAAAGGAGGAGATCAGACATCCTCTGCACTATCCTCATGTTGGTGAAACCTACAATCACTTGTATTAAATTATCCTCTCTACATAACAGTGTCAGAAAGCATTTCATTTGGATGAAAGAAAGGTGTAAAAAAAATTCAGAAAATAAATACAGTTTTAAATATAAAATTAAATATATAAAATTTTACTTTTTATTTTAAAGCAAAAAAATTGCAGAATATTTTACAGACTTAGCTTCTATCTGTGAGAATGTGAAGCCTTTTTAAATACTCAACATTCTGTCCTGTTATCTTCATTATTTCTTTGATCTTAGCTTTTATTTTGAAAATACTTTTTTTTTTTTTTTTTACAGGGGCACCATTGGCCTAGTTGTTTAGGCACATGCCCCATGTGTGGAGATTGTAGCACTTGTCGCAGCGGTTGCTGATTTGACTCCCGACCCCTACCATTAGCTGCATGTCTTCCCCAACTCTTTACTCTCCACATTTCCCTTCTCTATTCAGCTGTCCTATCAATGAAGGCAGAAAATACCCCAAAATATAACATATATATATACCCACACTTTTTTGGCAAACCCATAGAATGGCTCTGTGTGCTCATGTATTAGCATGGAGGCCATGTGGCTATCTTTGAAGTATTTTCCTTTTCTATGCTTTAATCTCAGTCCTGTTACTCATACAGGACTGAGTAACAGGAACAACTGAAACTCAGTCCAGATAACATTATCAGTGTTTTTAAGTTTCTGATGAAAGGTCAGTCAAGTTTTTTGTATTTGTGCAATTCAAGCTAAAACACCACTGGATGCATTTTGTGCTAATTAATCTCTTTTGAAAACAAGTACCCGTTTTTTTAGGTGATTAGTCAGGGGTCTTTCTGAACTCTTCATTGGGTACTTGCATTTTTCCCCCAGATATCATACCCTTATGACTCTCTCATACTTGACCCCTCTTGTCTTTTATTTCCTATTAAGCTGTCCTTCACAAAATCTTCCTTAAAAATCTGATGAAGGGAACCATGGTACTCAAAAATTTGATAGAACTTCGATATGAATTATGATTCATAGGTGTATTTGTGCATGGGTCAATCAGAGGCAATCGCTTAAATACCACTCGGACGAACAGTATATCCATTATCTCTGCATCACAACAAACAGGTAGAGTGTGCGGCAACACTGATCTCATCAACTCTATTCTCAGTTCTCTGACACACTAACCAATTACACCTATGAGCTGCTGCTTTATAAATAGCCTCTACAGAGACAGTGACACACAGTTTACATCTAAGACAACAGAAGTTGATAACAGGCGTACACGTGGGTGGAATGCGGCAACCATTGCGTCTGTGTCTGATTTATCTTTAATTGACGGCTTCAGAAGTTGAGTGAATTCACTTTCACATATGTAACAGAGAAATAACAAACAAGACCTATCAGCTGAGTATTGTTTACAAAATTCAAGATGCAAGTAGCAACATCAGCACCTTTCAAAAGATACAAGTATCACCATGCTGCTTCATGTGAGACCTTGTTCAATTTATAAGGTGTAGTATTATGTTTCCCATATTCCCAGTTTTCTGGGAAACGTCTCTTAATTTTATTAGTTTTTACTTGCAGTGCAACTTTTAACTAAAACTTTTTTGTGAGACTTCTCATCAAGCTGCACACACTATTTTATTCTATCTACAGTCCGTTGAAGCACTGACTGACTCCAGCCTCAGTCCACTCCTCGTGAAGCTCTCCCAAGTTCTCCAATCAACTTTTCTTGGCGATCCTCTCAAAGCTGCGGTCACCCCTGTTGCTTGTGCACCTTTTCCTACCACACTTTTCCCTTCCAGTCGACTTTCCATCAACATGCTGCGATAGAGCCCTCAGTGAAGAGCCAGCCTCTGCAGCAATGACCCTGTGTGGCTCACCCTGTGTGGCTCACCCTGCTGGGGGTGTTGATGATCGTCTTGTGGACAACTGTTGAATCAGCAGTCTTCCCTATGATTGTGTTTGCATGTTGTAAAGTAGTCTGAGACATACACATTGTAATGGAAATGGAATATTTTAATATTTTAAATTTTTTTAAATTACATTTTAGAAAAAAAAACATATGAATTATTATGTTTAACATTTTTAGAGCTGTAGGCTGAAATCATCAAAATAAAAATTGGAAAAATTCTTAAAATATTTTAGTTTAAATGTAATGACTATGATATATTATATTTCACTTTCTTATTTAACTGACAGAAAATATTAGACATTTCTTGATATTCTAATTTATTGAGATGCACCTGTACAACATAAATATGACGATCTAATTGATTTTTTTTTTTAACAGTAAAAGTTTGTTTATAAAACTGAAAGCCAGCTAACACAGTTCAGTTATAATCCTCGTGGTTATATTGTAACGCTCTTGTTCTATTGTAAAGGGGTACAGTCTCTCTTTTAAAGAAAGAGCTGCTTTTCAAGTCTTTGATTTTGTTGCTGGTGTTCAGCACCATAACACCACAGTCAGGAAATATCAATTAATGAAAGTTCATGCTGTGATTATCCTGATAATGGCTTGAGTTCAGACTGTGGAGCTGAGCATGTGTGGTTTCCATGGATGGGGCAGAAGGTGAGACAGCTCCCACTGAACAGTGCTTCATTATGACCATCAAGCAGCTTTTCTTTCTCAGACAGCCTAATGACTCCGCTGATTGTCTGTGTGTGGCCACCAGTGAGAGCTGATCTGAGGCTAATGAGTTTGGTCAGGCTGACCTTATCCTGAGCAGAGCAATGTGACGGCTCCATCTTTCCAGTGACACTGTTACTGCTGCCTGAATAACTGCCTGACAACAAGGAATTGAGTTGTGGGGGTTCAAATCTCTCTTGACTGACACACAAAGGAGTCTTACAGTCAAGTCAGAAAGCAGCGTGTGTTTATGTGGGCATGTGTTCATGTCACCAAGGGTCACTACTTCACGACAAACAGATTTGTTTGATCTTTTTGATGAAGTCACCCGTCTTTGTGACCGGATTTTTCCAGTGACATTTTATAGGTCTCCATCTTGAAGCAGAGGAGAACAGCAAAGTGTGCAGATATTGGATATCAGGTTGACGTACCTTCCTCGTCGATCCACTTCATGGTGAAAAGCTGGTCGTTGTCCATGGAGCACATGTCCTTCACCTCCCCGTACAGACCCTCATACGAGATGGACGGCTCAAAATGAGTGATCATGATGTCCCTGCAGAGAAGAGGAATACATCAAGTATGAAACAATCCTGTTCACTCTGGATGCACCGACATGCAACTAAGTTCACCTCATGAGCTAGAAACGAACCAATTCAACTATTTTTTTATCATGGTAAATAGTAAAAACATTCTTTCTGTTTTGTTTAGTTCAAATGTGTCCCACACTCCGTTTATAGATGGAAAGCAAAGTTGTGTTATTGTCTTTTCTTTCATTAAAAGTTAAAATCACAATGCAATGTAATAAGAAAGATGTTGTTGCCTTGGAATTGACAGAGCCCTGTTACATAAAAAAATCAAAACATGATCTTAATATATGAAGTGAAGATGTCCCTTTAAATCATCATTAAGTTTCAAAAATAAAGGATATTCAATATCTGAGAGGATCCAAAGCGGAGGTTCGGGAATATGATAGAGAATGTTGGATATATATAATGAAAATAGAAATATGATATAATAGAAATATGACTATAATAGAAATATAGTATAAAATAATGCAAATATGATATAATCATAATATATTATACAAAATAACAATTTAAATATAATATAAAATAAACAAATATGAAAAAAAAATCAATAAAATAAATTACAATTATAATATAATTAAATATAACTTGCCATTACCCAACCAAATAGTTTTAACTAATCTTAGATTTTTTTTCTATTTATTTTTAGATCAAAATTAAAAAGCTTATATTGACAAACATTCTACGAATACACAAAAGCAGGGCTTATGTTGGCTTATATTGGGCATGACTACCAGCACTGCAACTGATGTAAATCACAGGTCTCCTGATCACTTGTTGACTTATCAAAATAAACTTTTGGAGAAAAACACCAAAATCAGGAACAAAATAAAATGTGCTGTTTGGGTATTGTTTGACGACTAACAGATGAATCCACTCATTGTTTTAGCGCTTACTTTTTCCCTTAAATATTAAGTCACATCAGTCCCTCTCACTGTCTGATGCACCAAATGCAAAAACTCAAACAGGCTTTTGATTGGCGGGAGAGAGGAGGTATGGGAGTGTCCTTCTTTAACCAAACACCACTGTGTGTGAGTCACAGTCTTTCAGTCTGTCACATTAGTGTGTGTATTCATCCGTACAGCGTGATTGTGGGTGTGAGAAAGAAAAAGAGAACAAGAAAACGGAGAGAAAGACTGCAAAGTGTTGAGGGGGAACGAGACACAGTGAGGCAGAATGAATCACAAGCGATGGCGGCTGTAGTTGTATTGTGACCGCTGTGGTTAAGGATCACTGTCCACCGCTGCACTCCATCAATTCCTGGAGAGCAGAAAAAAAAGAACCCCTCAACACTTGGCTTACTGCTCTTAATCAACAACTCCATCACTCTCTACTAGCGCCTCAGCTCACACCAACATTATGCTGAGACCTGGGATAAGGAGCCTGGTGGTGGGTGACCAAGAGCGTCTCCCCCCTGAAGATGGGATCATCTGTCGCTCGTCGTTTCATGGCAGCGTTTAAGGATTGATGTCTCCTGCTTTCAGGCCCTCTGGCCAGCCTACAGTGCTGTGTTTTACTACACAGTTGGGGGGTGGAGATGGTGCACATATGACGTTTTATAGGTCTGCAGGCGACAGAGGTCTGAGCTCTTGTGTGGGATCAGTGGAGACAGAATGGACGAGACGAGAGGATAAGCACGGTAAACATGGGGGGTAAAGGAGGAGAGTAAAGAGGGGATAATGTGTAAAACATGTCCCACAAGCAAGGACAAGAAAATCACTCCTTTTACCATCGTCGTCAAGATGGGCCCAGTTTTTATCGACTTGAGAGCTTTACAGCAGGATGATAAAATCCTCACACATGGAGTAAATGGTGCACACTTTCAAGGACATCTACTATACAAGACCAAGGACAGACACCAGTGTGTAAAGTCACTGTAGGGTCACACACACACACAGCACCAGACTGTGATTTATGTCGGATATTTGGGTTACACATTATTGTTGTGTGTCTGAAAATCTAAGCTTTTGATGGTGTCTCCTCCCTTCCACACAGCAGGTACTTAACTGTCTGGAGTGAATATCACACATCAAGAATGAGTAAGGCTTTGTGATTAAGAATAAACTGACGTAAGGCTCAGGCTGATGCCTCCTCCTCCTCCTCCTGGTATTTTCTCACCCTCTTCCTCCATCCTGCTGGTGTTAATCATTGCCTGTGAGGAGGGGGAGGAAGAGACTGGTAGCCACACACACTCCTCTACAGTCTGATCCAGGACCAGTGTGGCAGCTCTCCTTCCTCCTAAAGCCCTGATAACATTAAAAGATAAACAGTGCATAAACACACAAACAGGAAACCAAAGGTTCCCACAGTGACTACACACGATGCAGGCAGCACATTACTGCCCAGCAGGTGACTTTAACTGTGTCACATGCAACAAGACCCGAGCTGTGGGTGTTCATTAAACACTGTGAGTCTACACTGTAGTTAAAGTTTAGCCACGTCTCAGTGGCCTCGCACAACATCCTCTGTGACATAGATACAAGCTTGGCTAATGGCTGCAGCTGTAACAGGAAGACTTTAAAGTGACACAAATAAATTAGGAGCAGGAACACGGACACTCTCACAGGATCTTTTACTTTAGGTTTTAAATGCTGTTATTAAGAGTTAAATTAATTGATCAGCATTTATACTGATGTTTAAATCACCATCTTAGTTACTTCTGGGGACAAACATTTGGGAAATCCAGCTTTAGGGAGTGAGGTTTGTTGTTGTTATTTGTCATGTGCAATTACCTAAATATCTTATTCTGGAAAATACGATAGACATTGAAAATAATATGTTGTGAACAGAAAACAAAAGCTATGGTAAGCTACCCCGACTTTCTATTGATTGTGTATTTTATATCATTTCAAATTGAATCTCTTTTGAGCATCTGATTAACAAGAGTTCATTTAAAGATTATGAACCACGTCTGCTCTTGACTTCCAGGGTCTTTAGATCAGTTTAGTTTGTGTTTTGCGGATATACAAATATAAATGATTGATTTTATAGTTCTCCAAAATGAACAGGGTGTTTTCCCACAGAATGACACTGTGCCTGTGTCAGTGGAGGTGATAGGGAGGGGGGGGGGCACACTACAGCATCCTACTGTTCCTCTCTGCCTCTGTGTCGAACCTTTTGCTAAAATTCATCAGCAGAACGTCTGTAGATGCCCAGATGACACAACCTGCATTTTGAAACACTGCACTTGATAGTAGGGATGTAAGGATAAATCTCAAATCGGTAAAAAAAATTGATACAAATAAGGGTGGATTAAAATCGATTCAACATAACTTTTACCAGGATATTAATTTTAAACAGTAGAAGTCGCTATCTGCAATTCACTCCGCTTGTTCAACATCATTAAGTCTCTTGCGCTGCTCTCTCGTCACTCGTTGAGTGGAGGTGTTTTAAGTTTAAAGCATGTTTCAGAATCAGCTGACTGCTCACAGCAGAGACGCTCAGCTGGGGGCAGCAGCTGAGTGACAGGTCTCCACGTGCGCTTTTTTTCTCCGCTGCTGGACTGATTATGACCCGTTTGCGCTCTCGGCTGACACATGACCACGTTCGCATGCTTATTTTTCTCAATAAGAACAACTAGACAGAAAACTGGACACTGTGAGTCCAAAATATGATTCTGTTCAGTTGTCCTGTTGCAGTAAATCCACATGTTGAAGTCTTCACTCTATGACCATGCGTCCACAGAGATTATGAGCCTGCTCCTCACGTTGATATTCAGTGTGTTAACATTTTGAACACCTCAATATGATCCTTGGCTGTTAAATACCGTCAGTAATATTGTGTCATGAAGGAAATTTTTCTTTAGGGGGGAAAAACGCATTTGGCATTCTTTTTGACATGGAAAACCTTTAAGTTTCTTTAATGATTAAACGATAATTGATTGTTAACATTTCCAAAGATCGATCAAGGAGAATACTTGAAATTTACATCCCTAATTTAAAGAGATTTACCTTAGTTGTTTTAATATTTAATACTTTCATTTGGGACTCGTTCACTTTCCATTTCTCTATAATTGTTCTGCAATTTTCCAATAAGGTATTTTTGTGCTGTCATTTTTAGTTTTTTTGCAAGGTGCTGAAAAAAAGTATGCAGTGGTTTTATTTGAGTTACAACACACCTTAAAAATTAAAAAGGATTACTTTGTTTACAAAGAAATAAGAGAAAAAATACATATTGCAACTGTCCATATCTGAGAATTGAAATAAAATAATAGTTATTTCAATTTTGAGTTCAATCCAATTTTCTTGACAATCGTTGGAATCGAGAGAATCGTGAGTGAATCGTGAGTGAACCAAAAATCAGGATTCGAATCAAATCGTGGGTTGAGTGTTTCCTTATATCCCTAACAACAAGTGATGCACAGGTGGAGGAGGCTTGTTAAAGATGTTGCATTTCACAAAACGACACTGGCAGCAACTAGCTGCACTAAACAGGAAAACGTGTTTCAGCACAAAGCCTTCCTTAGCGTTGCAGGTCATAACTGGACATGCCCCTTACATACAGGAAGTAACTCACAATTTCACAATAAAACTTACAGGTGAAAAATCACATGTCCAAAGAAGGGGCAGTCAGTAACACATCCCAAATAGACCATAGAAGGACATCATGTGTAAACACAAGAAAACAACTTATAGGTTATTCAGTATAACACCACAATAAAGAAGAGTCAATCTGTGGTAATTCATTCAAGGCACAAGCAGCCAGGTCAAAAGCAACCACCTGCACAACACTGTTCATGCAGCTGTGTGAGAAGCTTTGTATTCAACATGATAAGTCAACATCTAAATCAATGTACTAAGAGGAGAGACATGCTGAAGTCCCCCTCTCTGTCTCTATCTGTGGTCACCTGGTGTCAGTTGGGTAGTGTGTACACAAGGGTTCAGAGCGAGAAGTGGTAATCTGTTCATCTATTGGTCACTGATGGAAATCTTATAGGGATAAAAAGAACATTTAGAAATATACCAGAATGCTGATTCTCAACACGTTCATGTGTGTTTAGTGACCAGCCAGTTCTCTTAAATTCATCAGATTTAAAAAGTCACTTCTACCATAAATTATCGCATGAATGGACAGAAAAGTGACAAAAATATTTGTTTTGCTGTCAATTATGATTCTGTAAAAAAGATTGGAATCATCAGGTCAGACCTTAAAAAAATAGGACATCAGAATTGGCCAGAGAAATTGCAATCTGTACATCTTCGTAGAGAAACTGAAAAACTTGTCTGGTTCCAGCTTCTATAACGTTATCTTGTTGTTGTTCTTTGATATCAAAGAACAAAGGTCACTGTCTTCCCAGCACAAACACAACCTGAGAAACATCACAATGATGACAAAAATAATTGCTTCATCTTCAGCTCTCATAATGACTGAACTAGGGTGAAGTGAAAGTAACGACTACTCGTCTTGAGTCTTGATGGTTACTCTGCTGCTTCCTGAAGTCTAGAAAAATACATGAGGGAATACTGCCCTTCCAAAGCATCTTTATGAATGACATTACATACACTGTAAAAGAATCTCAACTTCAATTCAGACAGAGGAGACAAAGAAAAGTGAGCTGAGTGGATTCCTCAGGGTGATTAAGGCAGAAGGATTCTGCAGCAAGCGACCGGGAGCTCGTCACTGGTGAGTAGCTGGGAGGAAGTGGCATTCCACACAGACCTGGCATTCCTCTGCTCGGCACCATCCTACAGTACAGCTAAATTAAAGAGGGAGGAGAAGGGGGAGGAGGGGGAGGAGGTGGAGGGAGAGCATGCAAGGAGTGCTGGCCTGTGCCCCTGGCGTCTGAACTGCTGTGAGCGGAGGCTCTGCAGCCCCATCTGCCCAGCATGAAGCCATTCGTCACTGGTGAGCGCTCAAGCAGGGAGGAGGGCCTGAGTGCCTCTCTGAGCTTCCATGAGCACCCAGGACCATCCATCTCCCTGTCAGCGGTGCCACGCATGGGTGTGCCCCCCGAAACACCTTGTTCAAGCTCCGCGCACACATGGATATACAGAATCTCATGGGAGCACGTACACATGCACCTGAAAACAAAATATAGAAATCCACAAGCTGGATTCCCCCACAGCCACATAGACACACCCACTTCACGCAGAACACCTGCACCGTCCCACTCCACCCCCACTAAGGTCAGGGTGGATGAGACACAGATTGCAGTATGCGGTTGTCTCCAGGCAACACGGCCCACCTGTGGTGAAAACAGGAGGGAGTCTCACTCCACGCAGCACAATAGCACCAACCAAACACACTCAAGCTGAGTCCGAGACAAGGTCGCTCATATTGACAGACAAGACGTGTGTGTGCTTACACTTGTGCTGTATTACATACAGGGTGTGTAAACGCTAACACACAGACAATTCTTTATGTGTTCGCAGCTGCTGAGAACCCGTGATTCTCAAACTCGTTAGCTACCATCGTCGGTGAAGAGTGGACGGGTGGGTGAGGGGTGTGTGACTTTGTGGTTCAGTGCTTGAAGGGCTTTTAAAGCAAAAAGTAAATGGCAAGACGAGGAACGCTTCCCATATTTTGAACAAAGCCGAGCCTTTAAGCACTGATGCAGACGGCAGAGTCTTTGAAAGGACGAAGCAACTCCCCTCAAAAGAGTCAAATAATTGAACTGCTTCGTCGAGCCGGAGTAATCCCAGTTTCCTGCCAAACAACATGCCTCGCACAGGAATCCTGAAGTAGATCTGGTACATAAGAGGCCTTGTGTTTTTAGATGTTGGTGAGTCTACAAAACAATTGTTTCAACTTCCACAGCACGGTGAAACACGGCCACTGAAATGCAAGAACTACCAATAAAATTGAAGAACTGCAAGGTATAACTTTCATCTTGTTTTTATTCTATTTTCAGAAATAATCTCAATCTGTATGACAGTATCTAAAAGAAACAGCATCCAGGCAGCTTACCAGTTATTACAAACACAGAAGTGTCAGAACATTGCTGTCCTCAGTGTACACCAACACATTCTTTTGACTAGACAAATATTTGGTTAAAAACCTGACTAGCTCTTCGACAACACAGAAGGTGCCCTCTTTGTGAAACTCAATTACAGCCTTGTTTTGAAAGATGACTGGTACATTGTAGAAAATACAGTGTTTATATTTGGGAGATCAAGAGTTTAATTGCAGCATCTGGATCAGGGTTGATAAAGACCCCTGTTTTTGTCTTTATAAGACCTGATCTGTTTTTTGTCCAGTGTTTGTACACTTAATATCAGAGCTGTACTGACCGTGAGAATCAGGGCTGATTCCGGTGTGTGTCTGATTTTCGAATGAGCTTGGAAATGTGATGCATGTAAATTGTTGCTAGTACTTCCTCTTCTTGAAATGTTCCTGGAACACATCTTACAAGGTTTTCCATGTTTGACCATGAAAAAAAAACTGTTTGTCAAACAGGAAGCTCATGGACAAAAAAAAACCATCAGTTAGGTAAACTGGCTTTCCATCATTACATTGATTACATGAAAACAAAGAGGGGAGGCAGTAAGATACAGATGACCATCAGCTACTGATATCAATGCATGGCACATTATTTGCTGCAGGGACGATGTCCGTTAACAGGGCAACTATTGACCAATAACAGCGTTCAGCTTAGGCCTGAATTTGATAACAATAATCATCCTAACATAATTTTTCTCTATAAAAATGACAAATGTTCAATAAAAGTTTGATATAAATATACCTGTAATTATACCCCCAACCACTGGAAAGGGAGGGGCGCTAATGAGCCTTAAACACCAACATTAGTCAGAAGAAGATAACATTGAACAGCCAATCGTGTTGCAGGATGAGAGGTAGGCGGGGCTTAAAGATGTTTGAAGTGGAATGTAAACAGCTGAAACAGGCAACACAGAAGAAAAGGCAAATCCTAGCAGCTCAAAGCAGAGTAGTCAGTCTGACACTGTATGAACTCGGCGTTAACTACTCTGATACACAGAATATAATTGTATGTATCTTTGTTGAATAATTAAATCAAATTATGCCAATATCTTCAAACTGAGAAAAATAAGAATCTACAAACTAAAACTCCACAAAAGTCTCATCTTACACCAAAGACCTGCTTCCTGTTGGCACCATCAGAAACGAGTGATTCAAGAAGTTCATCAGAAAACTAAATCCAGATACAAACTAAAAAACTGTCTGCTTTCTTCAACTTTCACTCAGGACCAAAAATCAGCCTTTAAATTTAAATGAAATAAAGATTTGATGTTTATGGTGATAATTTTTGATAGACTGATATGAAACATTTTATCATGATAACATCATTTTAAATATATCGCCCAGCTCTAGTTCAGCAGACTTAATACAGATACTTTAGGAAGCAGTACACAGAAAGGCTGTGAGGCCAGTTATACATGTTGTTAAAGAAGGAGCCAAAACCCTCAGCATCAAGCATTAGTGTCCCAATGATTGCAATTTACACCAACAGCAGCATACGTGAGGGCTGAGCAGGCGTGTTACGCAATAAATAATTCAAAAAATCCAACTTAACAGATGTTGAATTACAAATTAACATAAAACCAATACTGTGGAGTCAGAACAGCTGCTGTTTGAAAAACAAAAGAGAGTCTGTACTCGCTGTGACCCTGACATGATTTAAAATACTCTTACACTTAAAATGAAACTGAACTGTGACCAGTATGTAAAACACTCGACTGTTTCCTTCTTCCTTTTAACAGTGTGATTAAAGGTTCAAAGCAGGGGCCTCAACATTGCTTCGGCGCTAAAGAGATAAGTTGGTTAATTTATTTGTTAATCCTAATACAATAAACTTAACAACTTTAATGAGTGATACATGTTTAATCTCCAACCTTTGCTCTTCCCAGCTTCTGACGTCACAGTCTGAGGTTCTCTCCTTCATGCTTCTGTAAACAAATACCTCTGATGGAGATTTGTACAGTACCAGCATCTGTCAGTCTCTTATCATGTGCTCAGTGTACATGTAGCTCTCTCTATTGACCATCAAGTGAATGAGAGGAAGATGAAGACGAGCCAGTGACAGGCTGAGACTGCTACAGGCTGACACCAGTCTGCTGCTGCTGCTGCTGCTACTGCTGGACCACAGACATGCAAATAAGACAGAATGGACTGAGAAACGATACTAAACTGAAAATAGATGAGCTGAAACCGAACCGCAGAGTACGGCCTCATGGAGAGCCACATTTAATTTTGTTTTTTACAGCTTTTACAAAGGATGTGAAAAGTTTCTAAACTGGCGATTCCACTGATTTGAAGACACAGAACTGGGATGAGCCCCTGCTTGAGGCTTTGAGAGGTAGAGAAAGCTGCAGACTCTGGAGCTTCACATCACAGATAGAGGAGTGGAAACCAACAGCTACGACTAATGATGATTTTTTTCATTAGTGATTAATTTGCTGCTTTTGTCGAAAACAAAATAATTCAGATACCACAACGTTGTGGAGCAACCAAGCTGCAACCTCCAGCCGCGAGAATTGAAGCCAATGCTGACTGGAAACAACATACACACCAATTCAAAAAAGCCAATCCTTACAGCAGAAATAAACATGTTTACAGCCTAGTACAAAAAACAAGTGTAGTCTGATTGGCTAATTCCTCGATCGGCACACACTGTACGGGGGATGAATTTTTTCAACGCAGCAATTTCGAAGATATTAAGATTACAAGTTTTCCATTATGAGAGACTCAACTGACTAGATTGACAGGCGGAGACACTGTAGCTGTTGGCTAGGAGGCTCAAACCCCACCTCTTTACGTCACACTAGCTCGGCAGACATTAGGTTGAGTTCAACATTTCCAATATGTCTCCTGCCATCGATCGGCTTCAGAACAGCTCTTCGGAAACAGATGGGTGACGTCATGGATACTGAATCCATTATTTGTAAAGTCCATGGGAGCAACACAGATGTTTTTAAATATCTTGTCTTTTCTAGCTTCAGTCCAAAACTCAATGAGATTCAATCAAATACATATGACAGAGAAAGCACAAATCCTCACATTTGTTATTAAAAATAAAAATGTGAAGCTTCTTTTAGTCTTGTTTGATTATAATCTCTGAAACAGTTACATTAAAGGATTGGTAGTCACGGAAAACTAGCATGAATTTGAATGTAGCATTTCCTCAGGACTCAGTCTAACCCACCCCCCCACCCCCTCCCCCCGGAGCTCCTCCAAAAGGACGCCCCCGCTCACATGCACGAGCACCGCTGATTTCTGATCATATGATCGTGACTGATTCAAAATCGGTCCTCAGCACATCATTTGTGTTTTGCACTACAACTCATGTCTCACTCATCAGTAAGAAAACAACAAAACATTAACATAGTGAAAGTTAAAAACACAAACAAACATGAAATGTACGCTTTGCAGGAGGCGGGCCGAACGGCAGGACTGGATTTCATTGGTTTCATATTTTGGCTCCTGATGGCAGGCATTGGTTGGTGTTTTCCCAGGTTTACTCCGGCTGTAGATATAGTTATTTTTCGCTCTTTTTTAAGAACACATTATGTATTGATTGCCATCGGGACAAAAAGATCATTTTAACCAGAATAACAAAAAGTGTATCTAAATCTGACTGCCAACCCCAGCTTTAAGTTGTTGCTCATTACTTTTTGTCTGATTATTTAGTCAATTAATGAACTGAGAGCTCCAGCTCTAAAAACAACACTCACTTTGGTGTCATTTCACTTTGGCATAGGTGTGCAATTATAAGTTACCACTGTCGACAGGAAGTGAAGACAATCTCAGTTACAGGCTAATTTAATTGTCAATAATAAGGCGGTTATGTTATCACACAGTATGTTTCTCCCACAGTATGTTTCTCACACAGTATGTTTCAAACACAGTATGTTTCAAACACAGTATGTTTCTCATACTGTGTACCCAATATTGTTCCTGGAGCAGAGTTGCTGAGCGATGAGCCGTCTTGCATCCTCACTATCTCTGCAAAGAGTTGCACTCGCAAAACAGCGGGCAGGAAGTGACAGGTAAATAAAAGACGGCAGAATGAAAGCAGCTGATGCAACAATGTCTCATCCAAAAACTTCTCAAGCTGGGGAGCAGTTCACCCTCAGTGCTGTAAAGGAAAGGGCTGCCTGCTAAATCCTCAACATGGGCCTTGTGTATCTTAGGAGCAGGTTGATAATGCTTGAGGGTTTAATCAGAAGCATCTCTTACTCCTCTCACTCCAAACGTGCCATACGTTTCTGCCCACATTCTTACATCTGTACGTTATTTTTTATTCACTTATGCACACATTTTCTACGGTATCACCGGTTTTGTAAATATATTGCAAATTTACTTATTTAGTTTGTACATACTTTTCTTAGAAAATGCTCATTTACTTTTTAAATTGCTAATAACTTTTAATAATTACTATTTTATATGCTCTTTGTTGTTTGCACTATCTACTGCTGCTGTAACACTGTAAATTTCCCTGTTGTGGGACAAATAAATGAATATCTCTTATCTCAGCTCTTTCAAACATCAACTGTGACTTTCAACTTAACTGTCCGAAGTTAGAGTCACACTGTGTGAGTTTTCTCTCACCATAAAACCTTCCTCCTAGAACATTTCATCTTTTGTCTCCTTCTCATCTCTTTTTCTTCTTCTTCTTCTTCTACCACTGAACAGTGGAGCAAACCTTACCATGCCACTACAAAATCATCAGTCTTGAGGCTGGTTCATACTTCTGTGGCGACCCTACAGCATTGATTGACGCGGTCGTGAGCACTACATACTTGTGCGTGGACGTGTCCGTGTCGCCCAGCGATACTCCGCTGAAATGCTTGAGGGCAGTATGGTCTCTCTGGCAGTCGGGTCGCCTGTTTCCGGCCCCACTACATTCTCTGTTTACTTTTTCACAGTAAACCCAGAAGCATTATGTTAATTTCCAGCTGATGTATGTTGCTGTTTATAATACAGAAATGATTACACAGAAGAATAGAGAGAATTTGTTCACACTAGTTACATTTGAAAGCAGAATATGGCTTGAATGAAGATTTTTGACAACATGTTTTGAGTTTAAAAGAGTAATATCAAATCTAAACTCTGATTGCTAATTAAAAGCTGTCAATTTCATGTCTTTAAAAGTACTTCTTTACCTTTATTTGTACAGATAGTATTTTTTTTTTCATTAAGAATTTTTGGATTTGTGTTTAGGTTTATATATTTATTGTCCTTACTGTCTTGTTGTTAAGTACCAGTGTTCCATTCACCACGTCAAATTCCTTGTGTGTGCGAGCTCAATTGGCAATAAAGCTTTTTTGAATCTTGAATCTTAAGTTTTTGTATTATTTGTTTCCTTATTAGTCTAATAATCGTTTTTATAACCGATGACTAGTCGAATAGCAAAGCTGTTAGTTGCAGCCCTATTCTAGGATAAGGTTTTACACATTTAAACTATATTTATTTACAAAGTTTATTAAAGTCCATTTGTTTGATTTGTATTTCAAAACAGTAAGGAAACACTTCAAGCATGTGATACCCGGTTTGATGGCATATTTATACGTAACATTTAACATTCAGTCTCCCCCTCATGACAACACTTCGGACATCCAGGCTTAATGCATCCTAATAGCTCAACAACAAGACTATTTCACTGCTTTCCCGCTTCGGCAACATAGTTGAGATTCCTCAGCAGTAACCTCATAAATACTTGAAATGCTTTGTTCTGTCAGATGACACCTAATGATCAACACACATTACAGAGATCCTGAGGTGTGCCACAGAGACGCAGAGAAATAGAACAGGTCTGGCTGAGGTGACTTGCACTTCACGTTTTTCAAGTCTTGGCCACGCTCCAATCACTGGCTTCATTCAGCAGAGACGGAGGGGCAGGGAGTGGCGTTCAAACAGCTGGTGACCAATCATTTCCATCAACAAATCCAAGAGTGATACTAACAGAGCTGATCTGACTCTGCCAGGCTCAGTATGACTTAGTGAACCCTCTACTGATAAATGTGTTCATAATCTTCAGTTTGTCTTGAGTCAAGTTTGCATTACACTCCATTTAGGTCAACCCAAGGCCCTACAGAGAGGCCTGGTTTGAGACTGAGCTGAAACAGTAAATCAATTAGGTTATTTGTAAAAGATGGGGAATGAATGAGGAGCAATTATTATTTTACAAAAAAAAACATTTTTTTTAATCTACTAGTGCACAATTTAAACTTAAAATGTAGAGATTTTGAACCAGGTGAAAAACTGTAGAACAAAATTAAATATCTCAGATCCAGTGGCTGTCGGTCAACTTATTTGACTTTTCACAACTCAATGAAAACAATGTTCGAGCATTAGGTCATTCACATTTTCGCAGACCTGTTAAGTGTCCAGGTTAAGGTATAAGGGAGGAAAGGAGGGCAGATATGAATCACAGTTTGTCTGAAATACTCGATAATACAAGTATTACCACAGAATACACTTCAGCTCACACTAGGAAATGATCCAATCTCATTTATATCCCCACCAAAACTTGGATTATACTTTAATCGGCTTGATTTCCGATCGCTTATAACAATAACATCCATCTTTAACAGTGTTTCAACTCATTGAAACTGCCAACATGATGTTAATGAGTGACTAAAAACCTGTAGTGGACAGTAACAAAGTAAATTTACTTGAGTACAGGACTTAAGTAAATTTTTGGAGTATCTGTACTTTACTTGAGTATTGTTTTTTGGGGAAACGTATTACTTTTACTCCACTACATTCAGAAGACAATTATTGTACTTTTTACTCCACAAAATTTCTATCAGTGCTTTAGTTACTCACTACTTTTGCTTTGAAGTCAGCTCATGAATTTCCTTCTCTTTTCTGAAAACCCCTAAGACAGTAAAATGTGTTTGTGTAGTTCTGTTTGTCTCAGTCAATCAATCATCAATCAATCTGTATTTGTATAGCGCCAAATCACAACAAACGTTATCTCAAGACGCTTTTACAACCATAGGAGGTCTAGACCACTCTATGTCAAATTATATCTAATCTAATTTAGCTGTACCTGTATGTCAAACACTGAGCAGATTTCACTCAGATCAGGCAGTTCATTTGGAGGTGGTAATGATGGCTATAATTCTCCACCTGAGCGTCAATGGCTTTATATATATATATATACAAAAAATCACTGTCCAACCAAATAAGTTGCTGTTTTTATTCCATGGTATAGTTTTTAGAGATTTTAAGTAATGGTTTCTAAATAAACATGATGTAACAGAATGTACTCATATGTCTTGATTGCCATCATGCTTTGTGAAAATGCAACATTTTGAGATTTTTTAAAAAGTACTTTGAATACTTAAGTATCTTCAAAAGCAAGTACTTCAGTACTTTAACTCAAGTAAAAATCTGACAAAGCAACTTCACTTGAATTGGAGTAATGTTTGACCTGGAGTATCTATACTTTGACTTAAGTAAAGAAGCTGTGTCAAAACACACCATGCTTGTTGTAAACTTCATCATATTGGGGTAATTAAGTTCATCCAGCAATGACAGAAAGTACAACTCAGACCTCTGCTAGCTGCTGTGAGCTAGCTGAGCAGAGACTGGCTCCAGAGACTGATAAACTGTCTGAATTAATCTTTTAGCATGAACAACAGCTAGTAACTCACATGACAGCTTCAACATGAAGCTCTTAAATCCCTTAACTACCCCAAAGAGTCCGGCATAGCGCTGACAGTCTGGACAGTCTCACCTGTGTGTCTGGTCCAGTTTACCTTAAACCTGGTCCTCAAAATTAGCAGCCCGTTAGCTGGTTAAGCTAGTGTTAGCCAAGTGGTTCTCCAGCTTCTACAGTCTGAAACTGCTTAAATCAGCCTTCTAACATAAGAGCTGACATGCAGGAGGAACCGGGGATGTCTTACCCTTTGTAATACGCCTTCACCCGGACTTGGTGTGAGTTCTCTCCGGGGTGGGACATGGTGCTGTCCCGCAACGTCGGCATCATAAGCTCCGCCGCGGTGAGTCCGAGACCCCGATGCCTGCCTTCCTTCTCGGGCTCTCTAGATGTTCACCACGCCCCGAAACACTTTGTTTGTAGAGTCCGTCGACACACCGGGTGAAAAACGAGGCTATCAATGATAAAAGTGATGGATTAACTCGTCTTGGGAGAAACAAAAATAACATGTAAAGTAAAGAAAAACTTGAGGGATCCGCCAAACAACTCCCTTCTGCAGAGGCCTAACGACGGACAAATCCATTATCGGAATGTTTGGGGGTGGCGCTTACACACAACTTCTAAACAGACTCCATGACAAAAAAGTGGCATTTAAATCTTTCACATGTACTATTTCACACATAATGCTTTGTTATTAAAGTCAAACAGACCAATGTAATGTTGAGTGAATCTAAAGAAAGTTAAAAACACATCATTAACCAGAATTCCGACTGTACCAAAGATGGTTTAGTATGGGGGAGTGCTGCCTTCATGTTCACACATCTGAGCTCGGACATTGTAAGAACCCTAAAGGTATGTCGCGCTTTCAAGTGCTTTGATTCGGAAATAACTTCAAAATTGACCAATAACAAAGGCAAAGAATTTCTTTTTTGCATTTGAGCTATTTTAAGAAATGAGTGCACCAATTTTTCTTTCTTTCATTTCTTTATTAGGATCCCCATTAGCTTACACAGAGTGGTTGCTAGTCTTCCTGGGTTCCACACAACAAAACAATTATTTAAATCACACATTATCCATAAAACAAAGATGCAAAAGCAGCCAATTATAAAAATTAAGAATGAAAATAAGAAATAAACAAAGTATATGAGCAATTAGCACAATGTTTTGCGCCATGTCAAATGAAGAGTAATCAAACGTGTAAAGGGCATGTAAATAATAGGCTAGTAAAAAGGAAATATCGTAAAAATTGCCAAAAATGTAAAACAGAATTCAAAATTGGCTTAACATTTTAGCATTACTTTGATTTATTAGATTTATGGAGTTTATCAAATGCAACGTTATGCTACATTTAAAATACACAGCAGTAACCCAAATTTAAAGAGATTCAAATAATCTTAGCTATCCTTACTTGTTTCTGCCTCGGCCACTAAACCTATCTTTATTTTTATGCTGCGGTGGGATATATTTGTGAGTCAACTAGTTTTCTGAGTTGGTTAAGCAAAAACCAAACTGTTCTGCTCTCATGAACAAACTCTTGACAGGTCGTGTTGACAATGCAGTCCAGGGGTAACTTGATGTGTTTTCCCCAAATTTGTTTTGCTTACTTCATATACTTTCTTTCTTTCTTTCTTTCTTTCTTTCTTTCTTTCTTTCTTTCTTTCTTTCTTTCTTTCCCTTTCTCCCTTTTCCCCTTTCTTTCTTTCTTTCTTTCTTTCTTTCTTTCTTTCTTTCTTTCTTTCACATTATGATACATTAAAGTGCACACATCCATACTCTATAAACTGAACTTGAACTTTGGAGGCATCAAAAGCCTAACCCATGCTTTCAGCGTTAATTCTAATCCGCTATCCAATTCTTCATAGTTAACGAAATATGAACTAAATAAATATTAGATTCTCTAAAATTAATATGTTCTTGTTTCTGAAGCTTGTCATCTTAATTATAGATTACTTCCTCACTGCATAATGTTTAAATCTCCTCTGATGTAGGTCCTCCATGAAATTACCTAATATTTACATTTTCTGATTAAATTATATAACCTTTTTCTGTATTTTCACAGGTGTTTTGTTTTGAAGTAGCATACATTTTATCACTGTGCCGATAAGTATGGCCAACTTTCAGTGGTATCAGCTATTTATCGTCTCCAGCTTCCTTCACGAGCTCCTAGAGTTCAAAACCACCTCTATTTTTTCGTCAAAAGCTTTTATCAGATAGAAAGAATAATTCAAGTCGTATAAGGACACATTGGAACCTGTCGTGTATCTCCGGGCGCTCCCTCCGTGCAGCAGGAGCGCAGCGGGCAGCCCGGGCTGTGGAAGGTCCTCCCGCACTGCAAGCGGTGCTGCTGTGTCAGGCTTTTTTTTTTTTTTTTTTTACATTGCCTGCTATACAGCGACTGATGATTATTTTTAATCTCCATTTTACACAGAAGCGATACATCCGTGTGCTTCATGACTGGGACAATGTGCCGGGCTTTGGTCCGCTCCTGATGGCCTGTGTCCACCAATACCAGGAAGGTAACGCCGACAAGAGGTGAATGATTGTGCATGCATATAGGCTAAAGCTCCGTGTGAGGAGGAACAGACAGGCAGACAGACAGACAGACAGACAGGGACTGACACACTGTTTGTGCAATGTGTAATACCTCAGCTGTAATCTGTTCATTTAAGCTAATTTGTTATGTTTGAGGTTTTATGGTGAACATGTTGCCGGCGTTCAAATGGGCAGAGGCAGCTCTGCAGCAAAAGCAATCAATATTCAAGCTGCTGGAGTAAGATGGACTACAGTGTCCAGCTTCATGTGACAAAAGAAAAATACATTTTATTTTTCAAAGCTTCCTGTGTAGATTATCAAATAAATATCATACACATATGTCCATATTAATGAGCATTTGTAATGTAAAAAACCTGCAGGCTTGTTGCACCTGTCTGATGTTTCTCTTTGTACAGATGTGGGGGAGGCACAAAAAGCATGGAGCCAATTTTGAGAATAAATCAAGGATCACACACATTTAGCAGATTATTATCTATAATACTGTTTTTTTTATATAATTTAATAAATGAGTCTCAGTTTACTGGGATTTTTTTTAAATGAAACTTTTAGTTAATTTACATCATTTTTTAAAATATGCATTTTCAAAAGAATGAAGCCAAAAATTAAATGATAATCCCTTTTAGTAACACAGCCCCTTTGTAAATGCAGATCTACCAAAAACTGATTATTATGAATAAAAATATATATTGTTTATCTTAGTAAATAACTTTAACATTTATTGTTAAAGCTGCTGTTGGTAGTCTTGATATAAACATCAGTTCAGAGAGAGATTTTGAATGTCAACACTATCCCTCCCCTCTCTGCTCCCGTAACCTGCCCACAAAAGATTGTTGCGCTCGTTCTATGAGGAAGTAGTGGCTTCCCAGCTAATCAGGGCGATGTAGTGGGGCTGCCAGGATGGAGGATTGGAGATTAGCTATGATTGGTCCGTCATAACGGGAACAAGGTGAATAATAACATTGCTTTATACAAAGGCATTGGAAAACGCAGAGATTTCACAATAGTCTGAAAATTGCTCCACTTACCGATGACTACCAATGGATATTATGAGCTTCTTTTTTTTTACCTAGCAGAAAAAAGTAACGTTTTGACACCATTCCTACCAACAGCAGCTTTAAGTGACTTTATATAAAAATGTGCTTTTGGTTCATTTAAAAAAAAACAACAGATGGATTAGTATTCTCATTTAGTCACAACAGCACGTATATGAATATTTTCTAAGCATGAACACAGCGATGCCGTTCAGTTATGGAATTTTTTTGTTGGTTTTTTTTGCAGATTTTTTGTCAATAATATAAGAAGGAAGGAGACACTTCCTCAATTTTACCTGGAAGTAGATTCACTTTTACCTTTTGTTGTGTGCACTGTTTTTCATACAAGATCACAACAAATTAAAGCTGCTGTTCAACATTTTTTTTCCAAACTAAATATATGTTTTTTTCAAAGATAGTTAAGAACATTTCTTAACACAAGTACCTACATCCTCCTCTTTCAGCTGAAGTTAGAAGTGATTAATTAGTGTCTATTACACCTCCTCAGTTTCCCCATCACTCTGTCTGTGTGTGACCTCTGAGATGGAGAGACAAAGCCCAGGAGAGAAACAGCCAGATGCTAACAGGAGTGTGGCCACCACCACCACCACCACATCAGCTGCTGTAACCATAGCAACAGTCAGCTCTAGCTGCAGCACCAGGTGCACCCAGGCACCCTCTACCTCCCTCAGTATCATCACACCGGACAGACAAGCAGTCCAGGTAATATACAGTACCCATTATGCATATTACAAGTTCACTGTACACTGTGTTCCAAATTATTATGCAAGTTGCATTTTGTGTGAATATTGTTAAAACTATGTTAACAGTTGTTTTTTAAAATTTGTTAGGAAGTCAGACAGTGAATATATTTCTTCAACTGTGTGGTTAAAATGATGTTTTTTGGCTGTATTTTAAATCAATGCAGAATCTGCAGAAATGAGTGTGCCAAATTATTATGCAAGTTGGTGATAAGAGCATATAACTTGTGAGAATTAAAAACTAGGCACCATTTTAAACGTTCTATTGATTGAAAATAATAATATTTACTACAACTGTATTCACACTTCAACAAAAACAACAGTTTTCTTTACATTTGTATACAAAATAAAACTGTTAATGTCTTTGAAACATTTCAAATCTAAAGTGTTTTTCAAATGTCCAATATAACCTCCTTTTCTTTCAGTGAGGGTCAGAGGTCACTGGTAAACAGATTTAGTGAGGTTTCTGATGACTTCTCTGCTGACACTGTGAGCTGTACCTTGTATGGTTTCCAATACAGATAATACACAGCACCTAGGACTTCTGCAAAATTGTTTTCATGCTAAGGCCTACAGTCCAGGTAATAGATTGTACCGATGACCTCTGGAGGCATAGACTGAAATGGTATGCTATCAAAGTTATGGATATTTCATAGGACCTCTGCAGACATTGTTGGCCAAATAAGAGTCCAGTTAATAGACAGTATACGTGACACTTGCAGGACCTATTTTACTTGACTGGCAACCCTGGTAATAGACTGTGCCTGACACAAAGACAGCCCAGGCAATAGACCGCACCTTTGACTACTGCTTACATGGTTTAAGATAGCCAAGTTAGTAGACATTGTTTTAAACATTTTCAGCAATGACTGACTTGATTTGACAAGAAATCCAGGCAATACACATCTTTTGGGTCCTCTGTAAACATTGTTTCATTTGAGTGGAGTCCAGGAATTACACAGTACCTAAGAATCATACATGCAGTGTTTCATTTGACAGCCAGACAGTCCAGGTAATTGACAGCATTTTAAACATCTGCAGCACTTGGTGACTTGATTGACAGGTGAATCAGATAATAGACGATTTCTGTGAGCTTTGGATACATTGTCTAATTTGAAGGGAGTCCAGGTAATAGATGGCACCTGGGACCCTTGCATGCATTGTGTGACTTGAATGGGAAGAAATCAGAGTAATAGATGGTACCTGGGACCTCTCTACATTGTTACATATAACAAAAGGCAGCAGGTAGGTGATTGGGGGATCGGTAGTCCCAATTGGACCTCTGCATACATTCTTTGATTTAAGATGTGTCCAGGTTATAGATGGCACCTTGGACCTCTAGCATTGCTAGACTTGACAGGTTGTCAGATGATGGATGATTCTTTGTACATTTACAAGTTAGTACAGAATATGGAAATTATATTAAGTGAAAAATAAAGTACTCTGTACTGTTGTGAGGTTGGTTTATCCAGATTTGTCTGGAGTTTTTTTAGACTGAAGTAAATTATTTTAGAATTGATCACTATATACATGATGATAGTAATACTTATCAAAATAATATTCTAATCCCAACATCAGGTTATTACATTTTGTGCATGCAGAAAGTCCTAACTGCCTTTAATTCTCCATTTGTTAATGCAAATTTAATTTAACTAAAAAGACTAAGCTGCAGATAATGACCTGAAAATCGTTTGCTGGCTATCCATCTTTTAATGCAATAGGTGATCCAGCATGCTATCCACAGACCTCAGAGCATGGCTGCCCAGTACCTGCATCAGATGTACGCAGCCCAGCAGCAGCATCTCATGCTGCAGACAGCAGCCCTGCAGCAGCACCAGCAAAGCCCCCACCTGCAGAGCCTGGCCATACAGCAGGTCAGAATGATGGGCGATGTGAATTTGAACATTTTTACATTTTATCATGAGCTTTTTCATTAAAACATGTCTGCCCAATGTTTTTTAGGCTTCAGTATGTCAGAGGCAGTCACCTTCGTCATCCAGCAGCGGTTTGGTTCATCAACCTGCTGGTTCATCGGTAAACATCAGTGCTCCTGCCATCATCAGTCTAACCAGCTGTTAGATCACATTAACCAACGCATCTTTTTATTTTCACAAATGTTTTTATTATGCTTCTCCTGAGTCCAGATCACATTACCAGCGTCCCCTGTAACAGCCCAGCTGATTGGCCGAACACAAGCATCCAACTCTGCCAGTGCAGCAACTTCGATATCCCAGCAGGCCATGCTCCTGGGAAACAGACCGTCCAACTGTAGCCAGGCTCAGATGTACCTTCGCACTCAGATGGTGAAAACCTCTTCACGTATCTCACGCTGTTTGTCTCACAGTTTTTTTGAAACTGCATGCTTTTTTGCTTTCCATCCCCACTAAATTTTTGTTAAATTATTTTACTTGATTCAGTTTCTTCATTTTTTTTAACCATGTGCATGTGTCTCTCTGTTTTTCTTCCCCTCTGTCAGCTCATATTGACCCCTGCAGCCTCAGTGGCTACGGTTCAGTCAGACCTCCCTGCTGTCACCTCCAGCTCCTCGCTAACTACCTCCTCTCAGGTACAAACTTTTCCTGAAGCAAATTTAGAATAAGTCGGCATACCGAAAAACTTCTGAAACTAAAAATTTCAGGATATTTCACACCTCAAACATGAGTAACATTTCAAGATGAAAAGAAATGCTGTAAATACATCTGTAAAAATGTTCTTCTGGATTGTAATACATGTGAGAAGAGCCAAAACTTGGCTTTGATAAACTGTGTGATGATTTGTTTATTGATGTTTAACCAGGTGCAGAATCTAGCTCTGCGGGCTCACTTGCCTGGCGCTCTGGCCACAGCCCACAGTGTGATTCTAAAGCCATCCACCCATTCCCAAGCGGCCACTTTATCCAAGACATCCATCTGTGCACTGAAGACCAACCATCTGAGCAACACCTCAACAGAAACAGGACCCACTGATGTGTCCAGGCTGTCGTCAGGACCTCAGATTATAACCCCAGGTGAGCTGATGTGTACACAGAGGGAGGATTACAGGAAAGATTAGCAGAATGACCACGTGTTGAAGGCTAAGTCAGGAGCCACTGTAACCAAAATCAAACCACAAACTCTGTTGAAATGAACACTGTTCTAATAAACTATGTAAAGTGACTTTCTCCTAAAGTTTAAAAACACATCTACATGAATAAACAGGAAACAGGAATCACTCACAAACCGAATAAGCCCAAAAAAAAAAGGTGGAGCAGATTGACTGTTTGTTGATAGACAATTCCTGAAGATGTGTTAACTGTGGCGGTTGTTTTTTCATGGTCATCTTTTAATTCAAGAATGATATACATAAAGAAGAGTTCAAGGTCCAATATATTCTCATGAAGTTCATTATAGCTTTAAAATAATACAGATGTTTTAGGGACAAAAGGCCTTAAAATTACCGATCATGGCTGCAAACACGTAAAGCTGAAAACACAATGCTTAGTGTTCCAAAAGCAGAATCTTGATTCTAAAGCTTTCTTGATTCTTGATTCTTGATTCTTGATTCTTGATTCTTGATTCTTACTCTATTACAAAAACAACAGCTTTGCTTGATGTGGAATTGTCAAAGACACAACATCATTAATAAGAAACTGATCTTATATAAACGTTGTGTTAAATCCAGGATACTCATGTGTTTAGTTTTTAATGTCTTTCTTTGCATCCTTCCTCTTGCAGCCTTCTCTCCGGTACAGACCCACACTCTGGTTAAGCAGCAGCTGTCGGGTCCATCAGGCCAGCGGGTAGCGCAGCACCACGTCATCCTCCAGCAGACCACAGGAGGAGCTCCACACCACCGCCAACTCCAGCCCATCGCCCTCAGAGTCACACCCCAAGACACCAACTCCACCCCTCTGTCTCTGTCAGTCAAAAGACTGACCACAAACAGCACCCAGTCACAAACCAACGTCAACACCCCAGGCCCTTCGTCTTCGGCTTCTGTCACCACCACTTCTGCATCATCAGCTCATGCCTCAATCCCTGCAGCAGCCGTCCAGCCTCAGCCTCCTCCTCTGGTGGCTGCTCCACAGCCTCGGACCTCATTCCCACAAGCCCAGAACCAGCCCCCACCTCCCCCTCCACCCCTGGTTCTCCCCAGGCTTCCTCAGAACCCCCCTGCCTCCCTGCAGAGGCTGTCCCTGCACTCGGTCGGGGCTTTGGCCGTGCAGTCAGGGCAGGTGCTCCTGACTGAACGGGAGCTGCCCGTAGCTGAGGCTCTGGTTCAGATGCCATATCATAACCTTCCCCCTCCTCAAACGGTGGCTGTTGATCTGAAAATGCATCCAGTCAGACGCAGTGAAGCTCCATCTGTGAGTCACTATTTGTTTTGGTCATGATTTTACAGTTTTGTTGTTCACCGTGTGAATTATTTTCATCAAAGTTTTGTTTTTAATTTCAGTCAAGGCAAACATGTAAGGTGAACGGGCTGAGCTCTGCGGAGAGGAAAGATGGATGTTCTTTAAGTTCACTGAAAGAAAGATCCATAACACCCTCCACTGTGCGTCCTGAGAAGAATGGTAAAGGTAAAACAGTATGTTACTTGAATTATAAAGAGAATCAAATACTTATAAGAAACATATATGCCCATTGAGAGTCTCTTCACTGCTGAGGACTGTAAGATGAAGCTGTTTGTGTTACCAGGATCAGCCTGTATCACAAAGCTGGTCTGGAACAAGCAGACGAATAAGCTGCAGCATGCATTTACACCAACTATTAAAATGAACCTCAGTTTCTTTCATGGTAAACCCATATTTTTTAAAAAAGTTTTTAAGATGTAAATTCTCTAGTGTTCAGATTACAAGTAATAAAACAGTCTAAATACAGTTCATATAGAGTTTCAATACCTTTATGCATTTCTAATGATTGGATTGCTGGGTGAATATTTTTCACCCAAACCTGCTAACCTTATCCATGCAACCTAATTTTTGGTCAAAGATGTTTACAATTTTTTTACATAGTTTAAAAGTTCACATGTACTACAACAATATTTCATAAAATAAATGCAAAACATTTTTAAGATACAAAAAATAATTCACAAACTGCAAAAATATTTTATTAAAAGCAAAATCATATCACAAAATGCAAAAATATTCAGAAAATCTTTAACCGATTCACAAAGTAAAAAAAAATCGTATTTGATACACAAAATGAGAAAATATTTCTTGAAAAGTAGAAACATTTAATAAGCCGCAAATGTGATTATAAAATTTGTAATAAATTCCAAAAATGCAAAACATTTTTATGATACAAAAAAATCTATTCCCAAACTGCAAAAGTATTTAATGAAAAGCTAAATCATCCTACAAGCTGCAAAAATATTTCAGAAAACATAAAAACAATTTTCAAGTACAAGAAATCGTGAAATTTAAAAAGAAAAATTGCAAAACAAAAAAAAATCACAAAATGCAAAAATGTTGCATTACATCAAATATTTTAGCATTTGTGAAATATTTTTAGGCTTCAGTGACTTTTTTTTGTGGTCATAAAATGTTTGTGCAGTTGACTTTCAGGGCCATTGTACAAAAGATCTTTAAAATAAAAAACAGTGGGGCGCTGTCAGCCTAGCAGTCTAAGCCTGCGCCCCATATACAGAGGCCATAGCCCTTGTCACAGAGGCCGCAGGTTCGATTCCAGCCTTGACCATTTACTGCACGTCCTCCCACACTCTCTACTCTCGACATTCAGTCTCTCTTCAGCTGTTCTATCAAATAGAGGCAAAAATGACCCAAAAAACCCTTTAAAAAACAAAACAGCATGGAAGAAGATCCAGTGTAACTGATGGATTGTAATGCACTCATATTTAGAGGTACAAGTTTCCAGTGTGTAGAAATTTTCTTTAAGGATACAATTTTTCATTAAATGAAACCTTGATAACAGGAACAAACCTGCTTTGAACTGATAGTACTGTGCAACAGAAGTCTTTTAAATCTTTCCTGCGTCTCTTTGTTTGACAGTGATGGATTCCTCCTCCCTTATATCCAGTCCCTCAGTCATCAGGTCACCAGTTGTTGAAGATCTGTCCCTGCTCAGCAACACCACCATCACCAGCAGAAGCCGTCCTCCTCCATCTCCTGCTCTACCTCCTCCCATCCTGCCATCAGCAGTCAGAGGCCCCAGTCAACCCCCCTCCTCCCCAGCTGGGCCCCCAGTCTGCCCCGACAGGATCCTCACAGCCCAAATCCTCACACACCTGGTAGAGGGTTTTGTCATCAGAGAGGGCCTGGAGCCTTTCCCGGTATGTCTGCTGTAGGTTTACTACAAACACTCTGTCAGCTCATCAGCCGTGGAATATGTTTTTAATATCTATGTGCTGATATTCAACATGTTTAAAAAAGTTAGGATAGGGTTAAAAGTTGTGTTATCCAAGGAGGAACATCCTCCTTCTAATTAGATTAATTTGCAATAGGTAAGTAACATGACTGGGGTTAAAAAGGGCATTCCAGAGATGCTGAGTTTCTCATATGTAAAAATGGGAAGAGGTTCACCACTCTGTGAGAGACTGTGTGAGCATATAGTTCAACAATCTCAGAATAATGTTCCTCAGAGTAAAATGGCAAAGAACTAGTGGATTTCATCATCTGCAGTACATAATATCATTGAAAGATTCATAGAACCTGGAGACATCACTGTACATAAGGAACAAGGACCAAAACCAAGACTGGATGGCTGTGATCTTCAGGCACTCAGGCAACACTACATTACAAACAGGAGTGATTCTGTAGTGGAAATCACTGCATAGGCTGAAAACAAAAAACACTGTCTGTGAACACAGTTTGTCGCTGCATTCACAAATGCAGGTTAAAACTGAGCCATGCAAAGAGGACACACTATATAAACATGATGCAGAAACACCAGCAACTTCCCTTTAAGATGGACTGAGGAAAAGTGGAAAAGTGCCTTGTGGTCTGAAGAATCAAAATTTGACATTCCTTTTGGAAACCATGGATGCTGCATCCCCTTCTCTAAGGAGGAGAGGGACCATCTGGCTTGTTAATAAAATGGAGCCACCACTTGACATCTTGTTTACTGACTTTTTCCAACTTCCTATTCTTCCTCACTGGTCAGCATTTTATTTTGTGTTCAGGTAAACTGAATCCAACTGTGCTTACAAATCCCTAAGAAGGAAATCTGACAAATTACATAATACAGTATAAGCTCACTCCCAAACAAAGGCTCTGGAATTTCCTAAAACAGCTTAGCGCTGTAGTTTTTAACACTCACACAAGTAAATACTGCATCTGACTACTTTCAGCAGTGGATGAGTCTGTTTGGGAGTAGATTGAATAAAAAGAACAGTTCCTGAACAAATGTTTCCACTAGTGCAGCGTTCATGCATATATCTAGGAACACCAGACTTATGTCAGTGTGGTTTGTCTGTCTACACTGGGCTCACATGTTTTTCCACACCAGTGTGTAAAATCCTACTCTTGTAAATTGACTTCTTAATGCAGGTGGTCCCAACTACGCTGTTATCAGACCAGCAAGCTTCACTTCCTGACTCTGAGGAGATTCAAACCAATGGGGACGCAGCAGCAGAGGACAGTCCGCTTGAAGCTGACCTGTCAGACTCGACTGACTCTGAGATGGACAACGATGACCCTGCTGCAGATGGTTAGTATGCTTGGGTGTTGAGTTGATTTCTCATCAAACAGTTCAATGAGCACTCTTGTTTTGTATGAAAGCATCTGCATTAGTCATTGGTCTTGATTCGTTTATGCATTTCCTTAAGCTTGTAATTTGTGCGTCTGTGTCAGTGTGTGCAAATATGTGACTTGCTGGTTCTGTTAAGTTGCAGATCTGACGGAGAGTCCGGTGTCCAGTGTGCTGCAGTGTGAGTTTTGTGGGAGCAGAGGTTACGCTCACACGTTTCTGCGCTCCAAACGCTTCTGCTCTATGACGTGTGTCAGAAGGTAAAACACACACACACACACACACACACCCACACACACACAGCGATATGTAGTAACAAACAACAATTCAATTAATCAGCACACAGAGCATCAAGTATCAGCCTGGCCTTCAATTTAATAAAAAACACAAATGCATACACCACAACACGGCCACAAAAAGGTGTTCGAGTTGTGGCTTTTTTGCCAAGTGTTTTGAATATGCATATCGTCTGACACCTCCCAGCCACAGTAGGATGAGGGAAGGGGAGAGAGAAGAAAGAAGAAACAGGGAGAGTAGTATGCAGAGAGATGCTAAAAGACAGGGAAGGTAACTCAAGGAGGAGAAGCCTGTTCAGGCTACAGCTCACCCCTGCCAGGTTAGACTGCAGATTCTACCTCCCCCAACTCCCCCACTCTAATGAGGGGAGACTGTCAGTCACACACACAGCGTAGTGTTTATTCAATTATTCATTCATACACACTGTTGCATTGAATGCGTTCTAGATCACGAAACAAATATTAATCTATCACTGAAAATAGTCCTATACAGATGCACTACTTTCATTTGTTTGATTAAGGCGTGTTTAAAACTACAGTTCCCAACTGTTTGAGGAAATAATATATTTGGTTTTTTTTAACCCGAAACTATTTATTTTTACTACATTTATTATAATACATAACACAACACTGATAAGAGCAACTCTGATGCTGAACTGGGCATTTCATCTTGTTTTTAATCCAAAGCTGATGCCTACAGTGAAACTAACCCCAGTGTAAGTGTAACATTATGTGGAAACAATGAGTAATACTCTAACCCCTCAGTGACTAAACATGCCCTTGAGCAAGGCACTAAACATTGGTTGGAACCAAATGAATGTAAATGCAGGGTTTTGGTACAAAATATTCTAATCTGTTGTATAAATAATGTTTAAAAAATTCAGCATTATGTTTATGACTTTCAAAACTGTCTCAGTGGTGGTGAAACATGTAATCTGACATCTGGAATCCTTTTAGGGTTATAAAAGACAGTCTCAGGAGTATAATCACAACCAGGTTTCTCTTAGAAACGGAGTCAGGGCTTTAAAGAGTCTAACTGTACTGAGTACATGATAGAAAATAAAATCTCCAAGAGCTTTCTAAAAAGGCATCATGACTGCACAGCTCCCACTACACAGATGTGATGATCTACAGAGAGCTGCTTGAATCTATCTGAATATTTTGAATGTGTGTGTGTGTAGGTTTAATGTGAGCTGCACCAAGCGGATCAGCATGCTGAGAGCAGGGCGCTGGGGTCACAGGCCGATGGGCAGGAGAGGACGACCCCCCAGCAGAGTCAACGGAGCCTCCAGAGAACATTTTCTGAGACAGGTCAGTTATCGTCAGTGACCTGCTGCGCGGAGTAACATGCAGAAGAGCTGCAGGGATCACTGGTCCTCTGAGACGAGCCGCTCCCGGGGGACACAGCTGCGTCTGACAGCAGCAGAGCTTTGAAAGAGAGCAGTGAGATGTGAATTTCACAAAATGGGAGTCTGTTTTCAAAAAGATGCAATACCCTGAACTCTTTATAAAGAACCTTTAGAGTAAGAATCACACAGACAACTCAGGTAACTTTAAAGAGAAAAGTATAATCCTATAATTATTTTAAAATCAAACTTTTAATTTGAAACACTTGTATGTTGTGTAAAATAAAAAATGTAGCATTCATATTGAATGTTCTCTACAGAAGTCAACACCTGGTTGACCTCTGTAGAGAACATAGTCTCCCTAAAAACTCAGCTGACACTCTCTGCTGTCCTGTGTACTCCTCAGACTCACAGGTCGTTTGGTTCAGAGGAGGCCCGGCAGAGCTCTCTGAGACAGGAAGAGCAGGATGAAGAGCAGGAGGATGATGATCTCCCTGTCCCGATGACAACCAGGCTCCGGAAACAGGCCGAGACGCGTCGAGAGAGGGAGAGAGAGAAGGAGAGGGAGCAGGAGCAGAGGATGACAGAGACGATCAGTGTTTCTGACGGAGAGGAAGACGTCGGCAGTCCGTCTCAGTGGAACGTAGAACAAGTGGTCAATTTTATCAACTCCCTGCCAGGTACGACTGTGACCTTTGCATTTTGTGTATTTACCACCCTGACCCCTCTCAAATTTATTTTTAACAAAAAAAAGTCATGAAAAGTTCCTGTTTGATCACGAGATTCTTGTTAAGTGTTACTCTGTTGTAGAGCAGGAATTAAAAAACAGTGATGTATGTAGAAGGTCTGACACCTACCCTGCACCAGTGGTTTCAGGCATTAACAATTACAATATGAAAATGATTAATGGCATCCCTTACAGAGACATCTGTATTAATTTCAGTCTGTTTCACAACCAGATAAAAAGTCCTCACAGGAGTTTTATTGTAATTTTTAAGCATGATTAGTAGCAGAGAGCTATTAAGGCCCTGCTAACTCCCCAAACTCAAAATAAGCAGAGTGCTCCATTTCTTTTCAGGTGGTCAGGATGTGGCTGCAGATTTTCGCTCACAGGAAATTGATGGACAGGCTCTGCTGCTCCTCACAGAGGATCACCTGGTCAGCACCATGAACCTTAAACTGGGACCGGCTCTGAAACTCTGTGCTCACATTAACTCTCTGAAAGACCCATAAATAATAAACCTGCTCTCCATGAGCGGATTGATTGATTGATTGATCTTGACATGGAAAACACAAAGGACAGTATTTCTTCCTGCAGTGATAACGCACAGACTGCAGTTTTCTCCTCTGATCACTGCCACAGTTTCATACCTGACGCCTCCAGTGATGGGTCCATACACTGCCACAGCTGATTTCTACAGAGGAGCAGATCTCTCCATCACCTCTCATCATCCCATTGTAGTAACCGTAGCAGTTTTACTCCTGTTATCCATTTGTTTCAAAATGGTTTTCAAAGTTCTTTGTATCAGGTGTGAAGATGTCCAGAGAGGAAAGTGACAAAAAACCAGGTGATCCTTTTTAAAGTCTCTTCATTCACTACTCTGTCTAGTGTTTATGACTGGAGAGGATAAGGATCCAAGATTTAGGAATGATTTTTATGTTTCCTTTTCATTTAAACTGGGAAGCAGCAGTGGTTAAGTTTTAATGGGTCTTTTTTTTACTGTGGATAAAAGTGGAAGAGTAGAACATTTTTTAACTTGAATTTCAACCCAAAAAAGAATTTATGACTTAATTGGGGTTCATTATTCACCAGTTTTCACAGGAAAAAAGTAACCAAACAAAAAACCCTGAAAAAATGATCACCCTTTGGTTTCACAGGATAATTTTGGTCATAAATCAGGCGGGTGAGAAATTGGACCCCTGTATTTTTTTTTTTAACTTAGTTTCATTTTCCGTTTAGGCAACTTAAACATTCATTTATACATTTTTGCTGTATCTGTAGGATCACTGTTTTTTTATCGCTTTTCTCTCAGTGTTTCTGAACATTTGTAAACAAAGAAAACAACTCTGCCTTTACACCACAAGACAGAACAGCTTTAGTATGCTGAACAGTCACAAAGTTTACAGAACAGATTAATACTTACCATCTTACAGATGAAATGTCATTAACTTTATCATGAGGAAACACATAGTTGTACTGACGTCTGGGAAGTAAGTGGTGACAAGGTTATTTATGAATTATTTATAAGAATCATAATTAATAAACAAATGAAAAAAAAACAAGTATTTTGAGGTTTGTTGTGGTTTATATATTGATGTCATAAATGCATTATGCTGGATCACCACTAGAGGGAGTCCACTGCTGCTATGGAAAATGCACAACTTAAGCTGTCCATATAATCAGGTAGGAGTTGTGGTGTACTCAGAGGGGGTGGGGTGGGGGGTTTCCCAATTTCAGGAGGTAACTGTGCTGAAGTGCCCTCTTGATTCCACTGTAAGATGTAAAAAGTTAACAAATTGCTTTCTCTGGTGCCCTATCAGTGGAAAAACATAAAAAAGTACCCTCTGGATGCCCCTTCAGTGTATAAAATGTAAAAAAAAAAAGAGTGCCCTCTCGATGCCTCTCAGATCTATGAAATGCTAAAAAAGTACCCTCAGGATGCCCTTACAATCATTAGATCGTTACAAAGTGCCCTCTGGCCCCCTACTCATTCCACTTATTGCACAAAAGTGACCTTTGGATGCCCATCAAGTAAATTGAATGTGAAAGGAAGTGCTCTCTGCATGATCTTTTCAGTAAATAATGTGAAAAAGTGCCCTGTGAATGCTCTTTTGTTAAATTTCATGGAAAAAAAGGCCCCTCTGGATGCCCTCTGGTGAATTTCTGTTATGTTAATTATGTGATACAACCACTTAAATTGAAATACATTAATAATTTTGTGTTTTCCTTTTACATGACTCAGTTTCTGCCACAAAAATAGTCACCACGATGCAGGGAATTAAGTGTTAGATGCTCAAAAATTTCTGGAGGACCCCATCTGGTTACCTCTCCCTTAATACATTTATATTAACCCAAAACTGTGAGTACCAGGGGTTTTAAACGAGATGTCCTTTTTATTGTTTTTTTGCCGCTGCTTCTCAAACTGCCTGAGTATGCCACTGTGTAGGAGTGTATTTAACATGATGTTTTCAGCATAATGTCTGTGTGCTATCCTGATATTTAAATATTTAGTATTTTATATCCATAGATAAATAATTTTTGGCTTTTTAGTTTTTAGGGAGAGGATAGGTAAGTAGATTAATCCAGAAACTGGGGAGAGGGAGTAGGGAATGATAGAGGAAAAAGGACAACAGGCTGGAATCAAATGCAGGCAAACACAACAGCCTCTGTACATTGGGCGCACAAACTGCTAAGCAAGCCAGCACCCCAACCTGTGTTATATAATTGAAGAGATAAAGATAAGAATGAGGCTTTAGAACATTCACACAATAAAAACACACAACTTTGTTACATTGATAACTTTGTTTATTTGAAACTAGTCCAACAATTTTACAGCTCTGTGTTACACCTAAGAGATGGGGTAAAATATATTGTGGAACATCGCTACAATCATTTAAGTGCAATTGAGTACATCTCTCTACTTTAAAATACAGCTGACTATATCATACACTTTCTATGCTGTACATGGGGAATGTATTGCCTGGATGGGAAACGGATTGATGGAATGTTCTTACGTGTGCAGGGTGAAAAACACTAACAGGGTTACACTTTACAGAGGTTTCCATGCACACTATTTGGTTTACAAGGCTACTGTGCAAAAAATTGTTGCATTTAAGACATTTAGCGATATCAATGTGATAGAAATGTCATTAACTCGATGACGGATGATTGCTCGCAGAGGCAATATGGTCGATCAGTTTACAGGCACTGCAGATATGAGTTTATACATTCTGAATCTGGTCAATCTGCTTTATTTGACAGGTCTGGAATCAGGGATTCATTAGACTCCTCTGAAGCTTCTTGGCGAGGGTCGTGTTGTTTGGTAGTGATTAAATGTAAACAGAGTTATCAGTTCAAGACTTTAGAGTAAATAAACGTAGCAGTCTGTAAATGAAATTCAGCTTAAGAGGCAAAGTTTTTCAAGTCTGAACGGGGGAATTTCTTTACCTTTCCACTGAGTGTTCGAACTTTCTCCACTTTTTGAAATTGGGACCAACTTTGTGATTACTTCCGGGAAATCCCAGACCCGTTAAATAAAGCATGATCTTCTCTCTATGATCTTTCTTCTTTCTCAGTTGAGGGTTTATTGCATTCTTTATCGCCTACCCGACACATGAACAAAAAATGTAAATGTCCAGTCTGATTAACTAAACCTGAACTCTACATGAACCTCACACTACACACTGTGCACGGTGAGCACTCCTCACATAGCTGGCTGATAACCTGAGGCAAGAGAAAATGAGCACACATGTATGGCTTCATCAGCAAATTCCAAAGTAAGCTATTAATAATGAAAAAGAAATGAATGTATGTTCCATCTGCAATTCTGAAAACTGCAAAAAGACCGATACACTTCTAAATAAAGATGAGGCATAAGAGGGAAATAACAGTACGTCAAATCTGTAAAATCATAAATACATGTATAAAACACAGGAATGAGCCTTTTCAGGAGGGAATGGGTTCAACATTTGACCTCTCTGCGTCTTGCTGGTTCTCTGAAGTGTTACATAAAAAGAGTGGAGTGTTTCTCCTGATGGGCAGCAGCAGCAGCAGCGGAGCTTATGATGACGACTGACCCACTCAAACTCCACAGTGCAGAGAAGACGGGCAGGAGGATACTTAAGGATCATACAGTCAGTGTCGGACCTCAGCCCTGCCTACGGCATGCTCCCTGAGCCGAGGACATCCTTCTCCACGGATATGGACTTGACCAGCTCCTCCACCCAGCGGACCTCGGAGGCCACCTGCTCAGCCAGGGCCTCGTAGCGGTTCTCCAGACGCCCGAACTTGCGCTTGAGGATGCTTGCTGCCTGCATGGTGAGCCGGGTCTCCTCCTGACTCTTCTTGCGCTGTGTCTGAGTGCGCTGCAGCTCCTGACGTATGTGGCTCAGGTCGCTGGAGATGCTGTGGTTCTCTTCCTTGTACCAGCCCTCCTTCTCCTCGTAGATGGACAGCAGCGCCGCCACATCCTCCCGGCATGAGCGCTGGTTGCGTTCCAGGTCCCTCAGGCCCTCCTCTGCTGCGGCGATCTCCTCCAGGACTTGGGAGAAGCGCTCAAAGTTGACATAAGTGTTGTTGGGTGGCATGCTGGAGTGGGACTTGATGGTGTACTCCTTCAGACGAGTGGTCTTCAGGCGGCGGCGCTCAGTCTTATGGTCTCTCTCCTCTTGGCGGACATTTCTCCTCTTGATCACCTGGAGAGGAAATGTAATGTTAGTAACTTATCGGCCATCTGATAACATACATCTGCAACACACTAAATCCACTGATACACTGATCTAGCTCTTCTTGATAATTAAGAAAGAACAGACGTGTGTGAGCTCTTCTACGTGAGTAAAAAAAAGACCTGGACAAGCTTTAAAAGTGGTCAGTAAAATCTTAAAATCAATTCTAGAATGCACAGGAAGCCAGCAGAGAGATGTAAGGACAGAACTGATGTGATGCCGTCTGTTAAATACAGTGAGAAGCTGAGCTGTTGCGTTCTGAACCAGGTGAGAGAGTGATTTATGGTCACTCTAATGTATATTGTCTCTCCTAAGTTCTAATAATCTTTAAAAATGGAGGAATGCAGAGGAAATTAACACAACTCTGTCTTTTATATCTCACTGCTGTTTTACAGACTGCTGTCCAATTACAAAAACAAAGAATTTTAAAATAAGTTTCAGTAATATTTAAAATTCTGACAGAGAGAGGTTGACCACTGTAGAGACTTTCCTTTACTTTAACAGTTCAGGAGCTTCCTGCTATAAAGCTGTGTAAGCAAAAACTCTAAATCTGATTGCTTTGAATCTGATGATCCACTGGCAGCTGATGGAAAGAGGCCAACACTTAGGCAGAGTGCTGCCTGCACTATCTCAATGAGCTATGATATAGATTATGAAATCCAGATCCATTCCTCAGCACTTTCAGGAGATTAAATCGAACTTCCTTAACACGAACAGCCCCTCACCGCTGTGATTTTGAATGTGAGACCACATCAGCAGATATGAATGCTGAATTAAAACACTCACCTTAATCCAGGGATGCTGTAGGCTGTCATCAATAGTCATTCTCTTCCTGCAAAACATAAAACAACCCATGAGTCAGATCCTTCATGTGTCTGCACAAAGAGAGTTCATCTCCTGGCATGGAAAAAATAAAAGAGTGCGTACTTTGGGTCCTTGACCAGCAGACGGCGAATGAAGTCCTTGGCAAGCTCGCTGGTGTTGCTGAAATACTCTTCATCAAAGTCGTAGTTGACAGCGGAAATGTTGGTCAGGGTCTCCTGTTTGGTCTCACCCAGGAAAGGTGAAGCCCCGCTCAGCCTGCATGAGCACAGATAAGCTTTATTTAATTCATGAGATAAGATGTGAGGGGATCTGTGTTGCTGAAAATGTCAACAGCTGCTAATTTGAGATGCTCAGTGTTACTCACAGGATGTATGTGATAACCCCGATACTCCTGCAGAGAAGAGGAGAAGCGAACGTGAATGAAAGGTGGTTGTGTCGGTCAGCAACGTCAGATGGATAGAATAAACAAATAAACAAATAAAAATAGCTGAAATCTTACCACATGTCTGCCTCCAGTCCAAGCGGCTCATAGTTGACTATTTCTGGTGCTGTAAAGCACAGAGGAATGAACGCTTTAATTCAAGCCAGATGTTGAGATCTGTAACATCCACTTACAGGGTTTCACTGCACTGCCAGCCTGAGTGAGCGCCCAGTGGAACATTCTGACGTTCAAAAGAAAAAAAACACGATCTTACCAACAAACTCCGGTGTTCCAAAGATGTTCTTGAACTCGTTTCCAGCTTTAATCTGATGAGCGATCCCAAAGTCGATGAGCTTGATTCTGGGGTTTGGAACGTTCTTGTCCAGCAGCATGATGTTCTCAGGCTGGAAGAGAGGATGATGAGGAGCTTTGGTGAGAAAATACGCTCTCATTCAATAACAAAGTAAACAGGAGAGCTATGAAACATTCACAATCTAATCCTGTACTTCTACGCCTTATCTCACAATCTAAATCCTGTCACATGGTGCATCATATCATGTTAAAATGCTGGACTATTTTCTATATAATCCTGGTATTTGCTGTTACTGTACATGACATAACTCTCACGTGTACCACTACCACTCCATTTAAAACCAATATGTCACTTCCACAGAGTATGTACTGCATGATGAGTACAAAACTGTTACGTTGATACTGTTCGTGGGTTTAAATCCTGCCCCTGAATTATGAGTGTAACTGCTCTCATGTGGTCTCTCTTTTTATTTCTATTCTTTTCACACAACTAATCATCCATCCATCCATTATCTATATTGCTTATCCTATTCAGGGTCACGGCGGGGGCTGGTGGCAACCCCAAGATGCCAGTGGTAATCACATTACCAGACGTAATCACATTTACACCTACAGGCAATCGAGTCACTGGCTGACTGCACGAGCATGTCTTTGGACTGTGGAATTGAAGTCTGAGGCGACAGCGCTAACCACACAGGGTGTCTCACTTTATTATATTCTATTTGCACATGCTTGTTTCTTCACTTCTTGTTCTCTAACACCTGATTTAGAGATCAATGAAGGCTAATCTTATTGTATCTTACTCACCAACAACTGAACACTCAGAACTTGCATGTGGCACAGTAGAATGAGAGGCATACCGTCAGCTGCTCTGTTTAACAACAGCAAGAAAGCACAACTGCAGCAACTACGAAACTGAAGATATATGTGTAAAACTGAACACGTGCTTAAAGTGATGCTGGTAGGGACGCTGTTGGCCTAGCGGTCTAAGCGTGTGCCCCATATCCAGAGGTTATAGTCCTCGTTGCAGCGATCGCAGGTTTGACTCCTGGCGTCGACCACTCACTGAACGTCTTCCTCTACTCTCTGCTCCCTGTATTTCCTGTCTCTCTTCAGTGGTCCTATCCATTAAAGGTGGAAATGCCCCAAATAATATAACTTCAGAAAAGTGATGTTGGTAGCATTGTTAGTAATTAGACCAACATTACCATCAAAAGAAGACTTCATGACTTATAACTTCTATATGAATTTTGATGATGGATGATTTTGTTTTTGTCAGAATAACCAATGCAGTAAGCATGAAGCGGTGTGTTTCTACAACACTGTCCTGTCTTCGGATGGAAAAATCCTCCAGCACAAGCTCCTCCCTCCTGACCCAGAATGTCTCACTAACATGAAAACTATGCTCACCAACCCAGAGCCTAAAAAACAAACCCCCCTTCAGCCACACAGACCGCTCACCTTGAGGTCAAAGTGAGCGATGCGTTTGGAGTGAAGATACTGAACGCCGTCCAGGATCTGTTTAAGAAACTGCGTGGCCTCCTCCTCCGTCAGAGATTCCTTCTCCGCCAGGAAGTCGAACAGCTCTCCTCCGGACACCAGCTCCAGGATCAGGATCACGTCAGTCTTGTTTTCGAAAATGTCGTGCAGCGTGATGATGTTGCTGTGTTGGATCTCCCTCAGGATGTTGACCTCGCGCTCGATCTCCTCTCGGCTGACACCCCGCCGGCTGGAAGACAGCCGCCGTTTCTTGATGAACTTTGCTGCGTACTCGTCACCTGAGCTCTTCTCCTTGCACTTACGGACGATAGCGAACTGTCCGCTGCAGAAAGCATGGAGAGAAAATAGGAAACATGTTGACCTGCTACTCTTTTAGTGATTTTTGTTCAGTCATATGTCATCAGAGTGATTTAATTCCTTTTAATCCATCAATCAAACAACTCTGTTAATCCCACTTGGGATGATTGGTTTGGGCAGCTCAAAGATAAACACATGAACACACAGACACATGCAGACAACACTTGTACTACGATCTAAGATATGAAACTCTTACTGATGAATAAAAAGGCTGATTAATAAACAAACTGGATAACAAGATAAAAGGATGAGACTTGAAAAGAGAGAGAAGGATTAGTCCTTATAAAAGGATAAACGGATCAGACTGCAAAGCAAGAGAAAACCTGATGAGCATTAAGCCGTCTGATTGACAGGATGAACGGTTAAACAGCGGTTAGTGTTACAAACAGGTAAAACATCCAGACGCACTGGTGGACAAAGGAAACACACTGATAACAGCATGTTCAGAAGACAAGGTTAACTAACAGCACTGTTCAGACTATTTCTGTCGTTCTCTGTGAGGCTGTGACACCAGCAGGTCAAGAGAAACTCTCAGCTCATATCTCCATTTCAACACATTAATATGAGCTACAATAACCTCAGATCAGCGCAGTAATCATGTCTAAAATCATTTTACAGATGAAGTCAGAGCTTCTAAACTTCCACCCCTCAAAGTTTTAGTCCTTATTCATCTTCAAAGACTTTATTTTGCCAGACCCTGATTTTACTCCCAGATTGTTTCACTTCAAAGGCCCGATGAATATTGAGGAGGTGAAAGTGTTTTTTTAAGAAACAAAAACTGTGTTTGAGAATCATCCCTCAAACAAAACCATCTGTCACCAAAAAGAATTCTAAATAAGCAACATTCTTAATTTTTTTTTCTCAAACAACCAACTTTTCCTTAGCCCTTTCTAGAAATATGTCTGCATTCAAATAGTTCTGTGCAGACTGTTAATAGGAAAAATGATCTTTGATACTTGAAAAAGTTGATTTATTATAAGAAACACTGAATACTCACAGGACTCTAATTAGAGCAATAAAGTGTCTAAAGGAGGTTTTGGCTCTGATCTCTGCCCCCCTCCCTTTAGGATTATCGTGGGTTCCCATCAAAGGATCTTAACCCCCCGGTTTGGAAACACTGAGTATTGGGTAATAGATTAATATCAAAGTTGGAATGAGCATGGTTCTTAGTTGTTTCATTAGCTTGGAAACTCATCTAGCATGCTGGAACAGTCGGTTTACAACATTAAAAAGTCTCTGCTACTGTAAACAGAGGAAACAGAACTTGTTTTTAAAACTTGATTTAAAGGAAATAAATACATCACTGATCAGATCAATAAGACCAAAGTACAGGTTAAGTAAGACTGCTTCATTCTCTACAAGGGTGCAGAGAATTGAATTTTGTTACAGCAACTGCATAACTTTCTATCACAGCACACACACACACACACACACACACACACACACACACAAACACACACGCAGTCCTCTCTGCTACACCACAGCAGAGGTAGAAAGGCACATTGAAAGTCTGTGATGTAACACTTTTGCTGCATTACTGCAGAAACCAAACGCAGAGTGAAGAAAGTTTTATCTGCTTACACTTCACAACTCATCCAATAAACTCTGAGGCACGGTGTAATGAGATACTTAATGTGTTGCTGCAACATTACTTCATGTTTTGACCTTCATCAAATCGGCTTTCTATGATTGTTTGTACACCATACTTGGCATCTAAAAATAACACAGGGGGGATTTTAGTGCAGGTTATGTTCCTGTTTGTTATTACTTGTGAGAAGCTAAAGTAGGAGTGTCATTTTTACATAGACTGACACAAGCATGACAAGAGAAGCACAGCAGCTGTCTGAGATCATACTTATTATGAGGACAAATAAATTGTTGATAGCATATTAGCTGAGAGCTAAGTAATGCAACTTTTAGCATAGTAACTGAGTTTTTAGGTGGAAATCTCCTACACCCCCCTCCCATACACACTTTGTGATGTACTATTTTATCTTAAATTAGAGAAAATAAGATTCTCTCTTTTAGGAAGGTCCAATACATTTGTAAAGGTCTGGGGCCCCTTTCTCGAATATGTCCAAAGTACTACGTTTTCAGATATTCCAAGTTAAAGCAAGGTGAAATGAATGTGGAAGGTAAGTAGTGTGGTAGGATGTGACAGCATGGGCTCTTGATTTATTGATTATAAAAGTTTGGTTTAATTTAACTTCTGGTGTTTTTGTTTGGTTTGCTGTTTTCTTTTTTGTTTCAATTGGGAAATTTGGATGTGTGTGTATGTTTGTATGTATATATATATATTTCTGTATGTATATGTGTATATATGTTTCATCATTAATATTTTTATCACACTTTTATCATAATTATTATTTTTACCTTTATTTTTATTTTTTTCCTTTTGTTTTATGTTAAAGCTGGAGTCACAAGTGTGGTCGTTGTTATTTGTAATGTTGTCTGTTCGACATCAGCAAATATTTTAATGGAGCTATTATTTTCTCTAATATCTCTACTGGTATTTGTTTACTTGGTGTTACTTTGCTTGTTGTTTTTATTAATTTTATTGTGTTATTTTATTTATTGTGTTTTAATCCCTCTAAAAAGTAGCCTTAAGTGTTAAGAAAGGCACTTTTAAATAGAATGTATTATAATTATTATAATTATTATTATTATTATTATTATTATTATTTTTAACAGGATTTTTGTATTTTAAAAAAAAAATCTAATCATATGTCTATTGTTGATGCCACTATACAGAAGGCGCTCATATATGTATCTGTTACCATTATTGTATAGTCCTGTGAATGCTAATAAAAATAAATAAATAAGAATAATAAAAAGAAGCATAGTAACTGTGTTTTTGGATGCATTTACTTGTATTTACAGCTGCCTCTGCATGCTAAGATTTGAGTGTAAACACTGTCTGTTCTCACATGTATAAAAGTATGAGTATCAAACAGAGGCTTTAATATAAGAGGGGTTTTTCCAGGGTTATAAGGAACAGTAAATCTGCGTAACATACCTGCCCAGCTCCTCTCCCATCTCATAATGAAGCTCGACATCCTCTTGCCTGAAGCCAGCCATGGTGTGCTGACCAGAATGATGATGATGGGATTAACACCTTGTGATTCACTGCAGTGAAAAGGAGAGAGGGAGAAGGAAATTAACTCACTAATCACTAGCAATGGTTAGTGTAAACAAAACAAAGCTTCTTTACCTTCTATCTGAGATATATAATTAGTTATTACTTAGTAGTTCCAGCTGTGAGTACCTGAGTTTCTTCCCTCCTTATTTGGCTCGAGTCAGCACAGCTTGAGTTTTTCAGACACTTTGAGGCTGATGTCAGACCTCCGCATACCAGTCCTACTGACATCATGTCCTGCTCTGGACCAGCTCTCTCACTCAATTAAAGGCTCTGGGACTCAGCCACACTAAACTGTATGTTTCCCCATCCAAACCTTCTATACTATGTATATTAACCTGAATCTGAAACAGTTTTAAGGCAGCTTATAACACACTGGTTATACCGTAGTGTACTGTAAATGACACAACCAGCCAGAAGGACGATTTTCTACGTGAGAAATATAAAAACTTAAAACAACATGAGGGTAGAGGTTATTACCACAGACACATATGTAACACCAGTTACATAAACGACATGTAAACACCTTTGAGAATAAAGATATTTAACGAGAAAGTGGAATAAATAAGAGGACGGAGGACGGCTAGCTTAGCTGGTTCTCAAGCTAGCGTTCACATACTGTACAAACACCGGCGTCCCCTCTTTATGATGAGGATTACTTCATTAGAACTCTTATCAAGATTAACTTCACTTATATACTGACAGAAAGAAAGGAAATACAGTGTAAAGTCGTAGTTATACAGGATACTTACAGTACAGTGGGCTACGAGTGCTGCATTCCTCTTCAAAGAAGTTGAGTGTGAATTAGCAGACTGAAAATCATCAAGCTAGCAATAGAGGAGAGCGGAACTTCCGGGTTTCCTTCAAAATAAAAGACTAATGTGATCTTTTGTCATACTTTGTTTTTGGACTGCTCTCAGGTGGGGCAAAATAGAACAGGCTGAGGTAGCTGCACTGTTATTTCGTTTATTAGTTTGGTAGGGTATATCATTAATATTATCTATAGCTTATGAGTAGTGGTGCATACATATCTTTGAGTTATACTCATTCAAAATTGTTGGGGAATTCAGTTGTTACAGCAAACCAGGCATAAGTACAATCAAGAAGATGTTTCAATACGTAAAATAAAATAAAATAAAATAAAAATAAAATAAGATGAGTAAAAACAAAAATAGATAAATAAAGCTAGAATACAATTTAGATATATACAATGTTACAATGGCATTTAGATTAAATAGAAGTAATTACAGGCAGTATTAAAAATGTTTCAGTAGTGACAGATTGACATGGAGTTATTATGGTTGGTAATAACAAATTAAGCAATAAATAAAAATAAATATGGGTATGTAATATGATCATGAGTTATAGTTAAAAAAGTAATATAATATAACATAATATAATATGGCAAAGATAATTATAATACAGTATATTATGCATTATAAGCAGCAGTCAAGAGAGTCAGTTCGGGTTTGAAATAATGTTGCTACTCCTGCAGGGATTGTGATGATTCATATGTATTATTAGTTTTAATATAATCCATTGTGACTGAAGTAGTTAGGAAATGCTATGATTTGTCTTTTTTGATGTTAGCTGACAATGTGCTGATGCTGCCAATATAAAGGGAATTGTCTGATATTTTAAAGGAGGAATACATTTCGTTATTGAGGCATTATTGAGAGGATTTATCCTGAAGGTCCATTGTAAAGCATGAAATATTAGAAGCTTTAATTGTATAATTAACACCATGGTTTAGGCTCCAAATATAGATTTTCACCACTCTTAGCAGCTGTAGAGAAAACTAGTTGTTCTGAAACACAGTATAAACTTCAAGGTTATGAACATATATCCTCTAAATGCAGCAGTTGATCAAACAAATTTAGTTCTACCTGTAATGACTCCCCAAAAACACAGAAATTAAGCCTCCATATGCTCTAGATTTGATAGCATATTCAACACTTAAAAGTTGACTTTGCAAAACACTGTCAACCTTAGAGTGTCACAATAGATACATACATTTGGACATACATGCGGGAAGATCAAGTTAAAAGAATGTATTGAAATGGTGGAATAAAAGCTAAATATGTTAAAAAAATAATAATTATATACAAATTTGAAAAAAGTGTATCTGCTGCCTATCATGAGTCCTTTGTCCCAACTTGTGTTATGTTGTGATGAGTGAGTGTTATGTTAAGATTGCTGTTTCCATGTTTGGACAAGTAGTTGATGTTCATGCAATTCCATTTTCTGTAAATCTAGCTTGCTTTTTTTTTTTTTTTTTTACGATTATTGAAAAGACTACTGCATTTCATCACAAGAGCTATACATCCTCTTTTCACAGACTGAACCAACAAATAAATATTGTAGCGTATATCTGACCTAATCCCTGGGAAAGGTACTACAGAATATTTATGATTCATTTAACTGTCATGAATTTGCTTTAAAAAACAATGATATAAATGAAAGATGGGCTGAAGCAATACTATAGTATGCATCCAAACCTCCCCTTTTGAGATCCAGTGTGCTATATCCACTGTATTTTGAACACATAGGCTACATATTACAAGTTTAATGAAGCAGTTTCACAAGTTTTCTCTCCTTTTGACTATTAAAATATAAGCAAGTCACACAGACTCACCTAGTCATTGCAGTTATGTATAAAGTTCATTCTCTCAATACAATGCATAAAAAAAGGTATTTAAATAACAAATGATTGTACACACCCGAACGTACTCTTTTATTCTGAAGGCAGACCTCTCTTTACTTCCGGTGAAATGTAGCTTGATGCAGGTAAAGACTCGCCAGAAGGAGGACCATATGGAATGACCTCATGCCGAGTGAATCAAGCTGCTGCAGTACGTCAATAAACAAGATCAAGCATGCAAGAGCAAAGAGTTAAGAGGGACTGATGTCATTCTCCAAACATCGGGTAGCCTATGTGAGGTAGACGCTCAGGAATAACTGTTATATAATAATAATTGATAGAAATATTAACCCCCTTTTTGTATTTGTAAGTGAGGTCAGGGTGTAGAGCATGCACAGCTCCAACTATTACCATTTAGGGTAATTCTCATTAAATGTACATTTCTAAAAATGTCTGCTTTCATGCAACTGAGTGTATTACTTGTCTGTGTCTGACCCTCGTCTTAAAGACATCTTAAATGTGAAATTAATGTAGACCTAAATCAGCTTGCAACACAAACTAATAAAGATGTCCAAGTATCAAAAAGAGAAGTAATCACATTGTGTAGTTTAGAAAAAGTACCAATAACACGCTTTGGAGTGCTTTATTATGAGTAAGAGCCCTGTTATGAAATGTTTAAACTATAAATCTATAAATATGATCAAGAAATCTTATTAGGAGGTTCAATTAGGAGTAATTTCACTTAGTGCAGAAAAAATGCCCCCTCAGGGTATATAGAGTATTTCTAAAACATTTTATTAATTACAGTTGGTTGAGATGATACTAATCTTTAACTATTTTATACTTAAAACATTGTCATTATCTCAATGTGGCAATCTGCTCAATATTTTCTGGATAAATTCACTCTTCTCAATAGTAAACATCAAGTTAGTGAATGTCTGCTGATAAATAGTCCAAACTGCTAAATTATTTAAGTGACTTTTATTTGAGACGAGGAAAAGCAAAAGTTTGTCCCCATATTTTAGCAAGAAGCCAAGGCCATGAAATTATTGGTGTGCATGAAAAATGGCAAGCACTTATTCTGTCAGAAAATTTCAGTCACCCATTTATTTAGTGAACACAAAAGTACAATACGCCACCCTGTGATGAAGTGGGAGTAAAAAAGCAAAAAGCTGCAGATTAGTAGTTTTACTGGAGGCTGTCCAGTAAACTGTAATTACAGTGAAAATACAGGGTTAGGGATGGAAAGCATAGCTGCCGCCCCGCCAGCCTTGTTGGCTCAAGTTTGGCTTCAAGAGTCCAAGTCACGTGGTTCTTCAACTGTGGTGAGTGAAGGTTTTTAGAGTGATATGAAAACTGCTCTTTGTGTGATGGCAACACAACTCTGTATACAGCTGGAAAGAACTTGAAAACTGAAAAAATAGCAACAAAATAAATATAAAAAAATAAAAGACTTTAAGTGTAATTTAATGTTCAACCTAGGTTATTGGTACTATTAAATAATTTAATATCTACACTGTTGAATGAAAATAATGAATCAATTATTTTTAAGTTGCGTCCTCCTCCTTGGTACAGTTCTTTTCACAGAGTATTTTTTGTGAGTTTATTTTCCGCAAATATTGAACAAGAAATCTGCTATTTATTATTTCAATTCAATAGTTTAGCTGTTCTATTTATCCAATATATTTATATATATATATATATATATGTATATATATATATATATATATATATATATATATATATATATATATATATGCTGTATATTGCAACATTTGCACCCTGCACTACCACACTTACTGTTTTATCTAGTTATCTATTCACTCCATTATCCATAATTAGTCATGTTAGTTTAACTCATATAGTCAGTCCTTTCTAGTCTGTCCTCATGTTGTTGTTTCGTCTTGTTTTTATATTATCTGTCATTGTTGTCTGTCGTTTTATTTGCACTTGCACTGCTTTGCACCTGCCATGTGAGAAGATGAATGACAATAAAGTTTGAGTTGAGTTGAGTTGAGTTGAGTTGAGTTGAGTTGAGTTGAGCTGATGACAAAACAAATTTACAAAAGATGAAACACTTTTACAAAGTTGGAGACAAATTTACATTTTGGAAAACATTTTTACATTTTATAAAACAAAATAACATCCGCAAAACACTTTTACGTAGGCCAAAACAAATTTACATTTAAGAAAACAAATTTACAAAAGATGAAACACTTTTACCGTTGAGTCTGACTCCGTTTAGCCTGAGGCTATGTGGTCTGAGGCCGTTTCATCTGAATTCTGACACATGATGAAGGTTTTGGGGAGATATGAAGGAACTTTTCCAGAGACATGATGCTTTTTCATCTGAGGTCTTACATCTCTCTCTGAGACCTGAGGATATCCTAATATGTAAACCATGTCGCTCCGTATGGTTTCTCTCCATCAAAACAAACTAAATGACCCCTCACTTCTGGATCACTTCCGGTATTTGGTACATTTCCTTTCTGTAAAAATGAAATGTTCATTTGTTTCAGAAATGGTAAAAGTGTGTCATCTTTTGTAAATTTGTTTCATCTTTTGTAAATTGTTTTCTTAAATGTAAATTAAAAAAAGTTTTTTGCTGATGTAATTTTGTTTTATAAAATGTAAAAATGTTTCCCAAAATGTAAATTTGTCTCCAACTTTGTAAAAGTGTTTCATCTTTTGTAAATTTGTTTTGTCCTTCAGGGCCACCATAGAGTTTCTACTTTTATCTCATGAACTTCAAATAATTGCAGCAGCTGACATTTCTGTCACACGCCTAAAAACATGTGTAAAACTGGAAAAGCAGGAAAAATATCAATATCTCACAATGGTTGGACCTCTTAACACAGCACCTATCAATGGAGCAACAATCAGCTCAACAAAACAATCAACTCGAAGAATTCAATAAAACATACCCAATTGTTCTCAAATCTGTCTTGTTGCCGGTAAACTAATGTCACAAATCAAATCCAGTCCAGATTAAAACCAAACTATATAACACTAAACCTCTTACCATTCTGTAAGAATTTCCTGAAATGCACCCAAACAGATTCCACCCTCTATGTATTTACTCTTTTTTTGCTTCTCCCTCGCTCAAACTCTATTTTTCCTCTTCTTCTTTTACATTGAGTTATTATTATTCCTATTTCTTAATTCCCTTTGGTCTTAGAGTTATTTTACTTGTTGATTACTCTTATTATACTATATTGCCATATTACTACACTTATTGATTGCTAATAAAATTTCTTTTATCTAGTTTTGTTCTCCGTTTTTTGGGGTGTTCTCTCCCCCCCTCTCTCTCTTCTCTTGTCTTCTCTCTACAGAAGCGTATAAATATGTCCTTCCATGTTTTGTAATGTTTGTACTTGTTAGTACGTCTGTTTCGACTACATATATATACACTATTTGGTGAATAAAAAAGGTTGAAAAATAAATATAAAAAATAAAAATAAAAACGTGTAATAAAAGATTATATTCTCTTACTTTCTCTAAATTCAGCGTTTTCACGAATTAACATCAACATCTTTACTTTTCATTTTGATTGACTGCGACTTCAACCAATCAAGGCGCATACTCACTTGCTCGTGACCGTAACAGCCAATTAAAAGCCCTATTAAGAAAAGAGGGCGTGGTTATAAGAACAGCTGGTGGGGGCTTCTGTAAAGGGCTCGATCCGTGCGGATGGTTGGTCGATGGGGGAAACAACAAGAAGCTAGGCATCATGAGGGTCCCTGGAATATTGATCTGGGCCGCTTTTCTCATCCAGAAGGTGAGAGAGACCGAGAGTATTTCTTCGGAAGCTGTTTCTCTGAGTGTGTATGTTGTATTGTGGCACATGGCAGACACTGAAGATTGTTTTCTTACAGCCGTGTTCTGGACTATTAGCTCGAATGCTATAGCTGTTAGCTTGCGGAGATCACCGCGGGGCCCTGGAAACCAACATCACTCACCTTTTCGATGTCTGGTTTTAACCACATCATAGTCATATTTCCTGCACTGTGAGCTTTATGACTGACCGCATTTGAGTTGCGACACATTGGACCTGGAAATGTTGACTAACAACTCACATCAGAAACAGTTAGAAATCATTCTTGACGAGCCTGAAATGTGTAACCTGAGGGGGAAATATGTTTCTTTTAATTATAATCCTTACTGAAATATTTAAACCTGTTGTGCTCTGACCTGTTGAGTGAAATCATAAATATGTAGCTCTGGTCTGTGTAACAGTAGAATAAGACTGTTACTACACAGAGAGAAGGCTGCACAGTGCAGGTACATAGAGTACTGTTGTCAACGGTACAGAACCGTCGACCTAATCTTTTTGTATAACTTTATTTTTCAAGTGTTACACCAATGTGAGTGCAAGACATTGCGACATAAAAAAGACAAAAGCACATGACAATGGTTAGGAGAACTAAAATGAGTTGAGTAAAAGACAATAATAAAAAAACATGCAGAAATTAAAAAGTCAGTGATGAGTTAAGAAGTAAAAGCACATTTAAAAAAGTGTGTTTTAATTTTACTTTTTGTCATGTTTCATTTATTTTTGAGTCAAAGGTCTGTTATTATTATTTTATGTTTTTATGGGTTTTTTTCTGTGCTTGGGGGAAGGGGTGACAGTACTTATCTTTGTCTAAAAATCAGCTTTGTACTAAAACTGAGCCTTGAAGAAAAAAAAAAAAAAAAAAGAAGTGTGTTTTTAAAATAGGACAAGGATGTGGCTTGCCTGATCTCCGGCAGGTAATCCCCTTGTACACAACAGTTACAAAGTAGACCACCTAAATAGAACAACAAAAAAAGGAACAAGACAGATTAATCAAGCATACAGATAAACCGATTTAAAGTTTTGTACGGACAATTACACACAAAAAAATCCATACACTTTTTTATCATACTCCACCATTTCTATTGTTCATCCTCACATGCAGTACCTCAACTTGGGTGCATAGCATGAGATAAGTTAATAGAAAAATAAATAAATAAACACAAAGCAAGGACGAAAAACAAACAGACAGAAAGACTGACACATAGGTAATCCTAAATCCATCGGCCTAATCTTGAAAAACATTTTTAGGTTCATCTGACTCAAACTGTTTCATGTAATACCAGTCATGTCACAATTCTTTCCTCATTCTTGGGATATAAAAGTCTTTATCCAGCATTTCTTCCAGCATCTCAATGTTTTTGTCTTCCAACACTGAAATCTATTCAGAAGAATTTAATATTTAATACACTGGAACCTGTCATAAGAAATATGAAACTGTACATCTAGTCTCATTCCTCTTGTTGATCATAAATAGAATAAAAACTCTCTCGATGGAGGCAGGCGATCTTTAATTCTTACCTGCCTCAGCCAACATTTACCTTGGATTTGGCAAGTGCTTATTTTATTTCCTAACAGAGGTGTTAATTCAACATCATAGTCACTTTAGAGGCTGCAGTTTGTGATCAGCACACAAACACAAGTCTATGATTAAAAAAAGAAAAAGTTACAAACATCTCATGGACATGTGGAGTGACAGAGACGTCGTCCTTGTGTTGGCAGGTGGTGGGAGAGTATGGCATGGCCCATTTCAGTGACAAGGGCAAGAGCAAAGGAAAGGATTACTGCATATTCTTCAACTCCCAGTGGGCACGTCTACCTCAGGACCTCAACAAAGCAGTGAGTAAAAGAGAAGTCTTTGTGTACCACAGTCATGAAAAGGTTTTAAATACTGCATCACAGCCACACAGAATGGTGAGGATAAAGTATGGTTGTAAATTAGGTCTTTGATAAAATGTTTCCAGGAAGCTTTGAGAAGGATTCTGAAATCTGATCTCTATTTCTAGTGCTGCTTAGGAGTCAAGCTACTTTCACAGCTACTTTCTGAACCTGCTGCAAATGTCTGAGCTCTTAATGTCTGATATCAGAATGTATGGTTAAAGAAACACACTCAAGGGGTATAAATGTTTGAATGACAGTGTATAGGTTGTAAGTAAAGAACAAAGCTTTAATCAAACATTTATATTTAAAGACCAGATTCTCTTGGACTTAAGTGATCTAGCAGCAGATGTATGTTTAATATTTTATTATATTTAATATGGCCCACTAAGATCTATACTTCTCATTTGAATCCTGTCATGAGAGAGAAATGTGTACTTTTATATTAAATGTTGAACTGTAATATATTTTCCTCCACTCCTTGTTGACCTTGCAAACCTTTTGTCTTGAAGTCCCGTCTCCAGATCTATGACTTGACAACATCGGTCCTGTGCTCAGCCTCCGATGTCCCAGAAGGCGGTTTCCCAAACCGCATCCCCATGGTGATGAGGGGAAACTGCACTTTTTATGAAAAAGTCAGACTGGCCCAGATTAATGGTGCCAAGGGCCTGCTCATTGTCAGCAAGGACAGACTGGTAACCCTGCTTTGAGCTCATTATATCTTCACTCAGACTCCCGCTCATAATAACTTTGCATCAAGATGAAACTGATGAAAAACATCTACAGTATGTCTAATTCTTTTTTTGTTTCTTTCTTTTTATGATGACAGACTCCTCCAGCAGGAAACAAGACTCAGTATGAGGAGATCGACATTCCTGTGGCGCTGCTCAGCTACTCTGACATGCTGGACATCAGCAAGGTGAGTTCTCAAGCCAAGCAAAATGTAAACTAGAGCATGTTCTGGAGCAGTATGTTGTAGGTACTCATCCAACAAATCTTAAGCCTGACCTGACCTCCAGCTGTGTCTTCCTCCTGCAGACCTTTGGGGAAGGAAGGCTGGTTGCCATGTATGCGCCCAATGAGCCGGTGCTGGACTACAACATGGTGATCATTTTTCTGATGGCAGTGGGAACAGTTGCTGTTGGAGGTTACTGGGCTGGCAGCAGAGACCGCAAGAAGTAAGTGGACTTGATGAGGAGAGAGATTTGGAGACTGTCAGTAACAGTGTGTAATCACTCTTATGGTTCTGAATGCTTAGCTGGGTTTAAATCAATCAATCTTTATTTATACAGCGCCAAAAATGTTATCCAAAGACGCTTTACAAACTGAGCAGGTCTGGACTGTACTGTTATATTATTAACAAAGACCCAACATCAAGACAGGATAAGATCCAGTCCCATCCTACAGACAGGACTCAGTCTGATCTCATCTTAATCCACCATAAGCAGAGCACTTTGCAGTATTTAGCAAGTTACAGTGGCAAAGACAGACTTCCTTTAACAGGCAGAAACCTCGAGTAGAACCAGTCATGTTAGACACCCATCTGCTGAGACCAAGCTGGGGTTGGAAGGAGGGATAGAGAGAGAGATGATAGTGTGAGACGGATAGTAGTAGTTGCAGCAGCTGGAGTCTGGCATGTCCACAGAAGCAGGCCGTCTACGGCAGCAACTCCCAGGAACCTGCGAGACAAGGGAGCTCAGGGACTCCAGAAAGGTCTATGGTTAGTAACTTTAATGGAACAGGAAGAGTTAAAATCATCTGCAAAACAAGACAGCGAGGTCAATATATTGCAAAATATCTTTAGGAAGCACAGCTTCCCTTTCAGTCTTTAAATAAGTGTTTATTTTTTTAGTTTATTTTAGGTTCAAATAAAGTCTGAGGCTCACTAATAATGCAGCTTGTTGTACACACTGTACCTGACATTGTCTTTTCCGCTTCGTCATAGGACAGAAACTTTCCTTTTGACTGCACACCTCGTGCTTTTAGTCCTGCCTGCTAAAATTAAATCAAAGTTAGTTTTTCCTTGGAGTGGTCTCCGGGGAAAATTAGTCACTGTTTGCTTGGCAACAAACTTTGAGCTCAGTCTTTTGTCTTAGAGGAATCCGTATCTGTCTACTCTCAAGTCTGTATGTTTCGACTGGAACTCCTCTAAGGGCACTGTAGTTTATTTGAGGCTGTATGAATGACTCACTTGCTCAAGCTGATCCGTCTGAGTCCATCCTTCCTGATGGAGTTGCCAAGGTGACTGGGCATGGTCAGACGGGGTCTCTGCGTCAGAGACCCCGAAAGCAAAATAACTGTTTGGAAAATAAGCGTGTGTTTTGAAGAGGGGAAGGAAGCGAGTGCCAGCCAGCTAAATAATAGTAAATATCCACTGAGGATGGTCGGAGTATCTTACTTGCTGCTTTGGCTCGTCCCCAACCATCAGTGAACACTGGAGAAAAATGTGAGACAAAAGAAAAGCGACCTTTTTTGATAACAAGCTTTCAGGAACAAATGAGTGTCATTAGATTTAGAAATTTCCCAAACTGCCCCCTCAAGTCTGCATTCCTCTCCTATTTTTCCTCCTGCAGACGCTACATGAAGCACAAGCGAGACGACGGTGCAGAGAAGCAGGACGAAGAGACGGTAGACGTCACGCCCATCATGATCTGTGTGTTCGTGGTTATGTGCTGCAGCATGCTGGTGCTACTCTACTTTTTCTACGACCGCCTGGGTACGACACAGACGGATGAACTCACACACCCATGATACATACACACTGAAGATAACAATCACATTTCATTCTTGTAAATGAAAGCCCTCTGATTTGATCCACTGTGCTGTGACCAATAGATTCATGCTGGTTTCAGCCTAGGATTTATTGCTGTGGGTTAGCCTCACAAAGTCTCTAATAGTAATTCTCTGCTGTGGTCTGTTATGACTCGATAAAGCATTTGCTTGAAATAGAGCAGGCTGTGTGTAGATAACTGACAAAGATCTCTTTGAATGACAAGGACCACTTACTGTTTCTGGTCTTTCAGCTGCATCTTGCTTTTTTGTAAACCTTGACTGATACATCAAGACTTCAAACACTGAGATAAATATAGTGTTTGTATGAAGCATTGTCCCCTGATACTAAAATATGTTCAAAGTAATGACTGTGACAGGCCATCTGAGCAAATCCTGGATAACAAAGTGAGATGTTTACTTCCAAATTTACAGGGCTGCTCTGTAAAGTCAAGATCCTCCAGCTTTAAGATCTGACATTCTGTGACCAGCATGACGAGGCTGCAGATTTCAGATATAATTCTGTATAGACATGCGGACAGCTTAAAGGCTCAAAAAGAGCAAGTAGCAGCTGCTTATGGACTTAATAATGTTATTGATCAGCTGTTCAGTCACTCTGCATCATCAATACAGTCACACAGTAAATGGATATTGCTTCACCTCACTTCAAGTTTTCAGCAGCATATGAGGAGATCTAATGTATTCATAAGTCTTAATCTACCGTTTCCTCTCTGTCTAGCCATCTGGGTCATAGCCATCTTCTGTGTGGCCTCCTCTGTCGGCCTCCATAGCTGCCTGTGGCCTTTTGTCAGGAGACTCCCCTTCTGCAAGTGCAGGTGAGATGTGTCACAGAGCTAGATTTCTATGTGCTGTTAACAGGATATTCTTTTACAGTATATCTAACTAGCTTCATCTGTTTAGTGAATGCTTTCAGCCCTCAGATCCATGTATGTAATCAAATCTGGGGTCAAATCTTAGAGCCCGATTTAGAACATACTCCTCTCTAGAGTAGGATAACATCAGATTGACTTGGCAAAATGAAGTGAGTGATTGCACGGGTGAAAGGAAAAGAAAAAGAGGGACCAGGGACTCTAAGCTCAGTGCTTTTACAAGGGCTGCTTGGCTTTGATTTAATAATAAAAAGTCATCTGGTCTGCACTGGTGTGGCCAAAAGCAAAACATTTAAAGGAACATTTTTTCTCCTGGTACTTGGGTAGGTTTAAGTTATATCTGCACACTTGGATTAATTCTGTAGTCTATTTTAAGGGTCTGACTAATATGTTCAAAGATAGAGTTAGGACCTTAACGTGTAATTATTTTAAGTCAGTGTTAAGCTTGAAAACTACACGCTGCAGTCTGTTGATAGTAGACGTCTGTGTCTCATAACCACAGGGTTCCAGAGAACAACCTGCCGTACCTGCACAAACGGCCGCAGATTCGCATGTTGCTGCTGTCGGCCCTCTGCATTGCTGTCAGCATCACCTGGATGGTGTTTCGCAACGAAGACCAGTAAGTGCAAAGAGAGTTTTGACAGCATCAGTGAGACTCTGCACAGAGAAAACCAGCCAGTCCAAGCTTTCAACATGTTTTTTCTTTCAACTCAATTTCAGCGTCTAGCTTTAATATTCTCATGTTGTGTGTGTTGTTGTGTGTGGTGAGATAACAGTACACTTTTTTTAATGGGGATAAATGATGACATGTTGTATGATGATGGTGAAGGCTGACTCACAGTCTGGTTATGTGTCCTCCAGGTGGGCGTGGGTGTTGCAGGACGCCCTGGGAATCGCCTTCTGTCTCTACATGCTGAAAACAGTCCGGCTCCCCACGTTTAAGGTGAGTCGACACTTTCATGAACTAAAACAATATGAAAAGTGTTTATTTTTATTTTTATGTTTGACTGATACACTCTGTCAGTAAATAAACTCCCTTCTTGTTGTTTTTCTGTCTCTGTTTCAGGCTTGCACCTTGTTACTGTCTGTGCTTTTTGTGTATGATGTGTTCTTCGTATTTATTACACCCTTCTTTACAAAGGTACGTCAAGACTGCATAAAAACATGTCTTCTGTCGCTGTAATGCTGTGTCATGCTTAGATTAAACCCATGGTCTTCACTTCACAGAGTGGTGAGAGTATAATGGTGGAGGTAGCGGCTGGACCCTCTGACTCCTCCACACATGAAAAGGTGAGCTTGTTTTTTAAACTCATAACTCCCTTTGTGTTGGGGCGGGTTTCTCCTGATCTTCATCCTCTGAGCTGAGAGCAGCGTTAACAGTTAAAGGATGTGATAGTAACTCTAATGTATGTTTCTTCTAGCTTCCCATGGTGCTCAAAGTGCCGCGGTTAAACTCCTCTCCTCTGGCTCTCTGCGATCGTCCCTTCTCTCTCCTGGGCTTTGGTGACATCTTAGTACCAGGTAATTAACATCACAAGGAACTGCTTACATTTCACAACCAGATGATAATTGAACAAACAATGACTGCAGTCATCCTGTTTAGACTTTGCTGTAAGAGCGGATAACACTGATTTAGTTGTTTGGTATATAAACAAAGAACAGGACAGCCACATGGTTTATGGCAACATATTTAACCTTGTTTAACTGCACTATTTCTGACTCTTTGAAACATGTAATTTAATTTAGATTATCTCAGGAATCAAACAAACAAAAGAGGCTCAGTTTGGTTCTTGTGGATGGAGTACTGCTGCTGAACTCAGAAGTTTCTGCTCACTGATTTGAATGCATGTCTTTGTTTTTGATCTTTTTGTCATCCATCAGGTCTGCTGGTGGCGTACTGTCACAGGTTTGACATTCTGACACAATCCTCCAGGATCTACTTTGTGGCCTGTACGATCGGTACGTACATGAGCATAAGGGTTGTGAAGGGAGTTTATGATCAGCCCCATTCAGACAGGATGAGCATTAGAGTGTGGGAGGTAGCTCTGAGGGAAGGGAGGTAGAGGATAAAATAATACAAGAAGTGGTATCCTGCAGGACTAGCACAAAAACACCTCTGCACAAACGTACCTATGCACACACACACACAGTCGCTCACAGACTGGTGCATAAACACATGTACCATTACATTTATAATGCCTTCTATGTAAAACAAAAGATGGAAGTTTCAGCTGAAGATGAAAGAAAACAAGCCCGTCTACAAACATAATTATGAATATAGAATTACGCGCTGTGTAACTGGTCTAGTTCATACATGCAACAAGCTGTAAAGCTCATTTTTGCCCAGATACAAAGATCAAGCAAAATCATTCATGAGCAACGCATGGGAATAAGTTGGCCTCTTGGAATTCTAAACATGTGACTGAACGGACTCAACCACCAAATGCATTGAATTTACGCACCACAGCCAGGAAAATATGCACTTATCAATTGATGTCTCCATAATAAAACAGTCTGATGTCATGTTTGACCATGAAAGCATGAGTATTTTATTTTAAAAGATCTTGGACACTTGTGGGGATGATTGCTAGTGTCTTTGGCAAGGCCTGAGTCCTCAACAGAAAATCCGGGTCCCCTTCCTCTGACTTTTTAGTCCCGGTCAGTAACTGAATCTCCCTCAGCCTCATCAAACAGCACCTGAATAAGCCTTACTTAGACCACCATCTCTCTCCTTTGCTGTTTTGAACTGCGCAGACATTTATGAAGACAAAACGATCCATTGTGATACAAACTGTTGCTAAACTATTGAAAACTGGTGCTCAAACACAAAGTGTACGTAAGGTCAAAGGTTCAATGTGTGCTGCGCGATTGGCTGAAAATAATAATCTGATTCAGCTTTTCATTATATTTTTTCAGGGGGAAAACAAATCTGTATTTATGATGTCTTGACTCAAATTGGAATATATAGGACTAACATTTAAAGAGAACTATATTAACAATGTAATGAAATCTCAGAAATGTCTTGGGGGTGCTGTGAGGGTGCTCTGCTTAGCTTGAGGGATAGCTTGCGCACATTCAACCCCCTCCCCTGTCACCTTTGATTAGCATATATATAAAGAGTGTTTCATACCCCTGCTCTCCTGATAGCTTTCATTTTTCTGTTGTAGCATATTTTCCTTAACAAGCCTGTATGTTTTTTTGGCAACACAATTTGGGTCTTCTCTATTTCCATACAAAAATCTAATTTCAGACTAAGCTGATGAAAATGAAGGAAAGAGGGGGAACCAGCAGCTCTCTCTGCAGGGATCCACGTTGTAACATCTGGGTGTAGCTCTCTGATGGGAATTAGATTGTTGCAGGTTCACAGAAAAAACATGCTGAAGTAAAAACACAAAAACAGTTGTACTCCAAATGTAGATACAAATGGCTGATCAGTGTTAATGATGTTCAAACCACTACATCCAGTCTGATGGGGCTGCAGAGTGAAATCCTCAAGTGTTGCCTGGTAATGACAAAGCTGTTAAACTCTAACCTCACTCATGTCATCTCTCTCTCTTTCTCTCTCTTCTCCGTCAGCGTACGGCATCGGCCTGCTGATCACCTTCGTGGCCCTCGCCGTGATGCAGATGGGTCAGCCGGCCCTGCTCTACCTGGTGCCTTGCACTCTGCTCACCAGCCTCACTGTTGCACTGTGGCGCAGGGAGTTGCCCCAGTTCTGGACTGGAAGTGGATTTGTGGTGAATACCAGTTTGATATGACCGCCTACTGCCGAAGAACAAAAAGACTTTAAAAAGACAGAGAAACATCTAGTTAAATATCATGCAGAGTAACGTAGAATTTTAAGTTGAGTAACCCCTTTAAATAATTCCATCCGTTCCAACTGCCTCTTTCTGTTTTGCTGTCCCCTCCCTCCCTTCCTCCCCTCTCATCGCTGCCTCTTGCCCTTTATTTTACTGTGGGTGTGCTGTAGTCTGCGGCTGAGGGCTCAGCTGTCTGTGAATGTCACTGCAGGTATTCTATCTGGGCTTTGCTCCTTCACACTCCACCATTAAAACATCCTGATCGTACTTCAGCTTTCTTTGTGTGTTGCCTTTCCCTGAAGAGTAGATGTTTGTTTCACTAGTGGTTAATCTGATGTTCTTTCTGTTGGTGTTAATGCTGATTAAGACTAGTTCATGTTATCTTTGAAATAGTGCTGGTTAGCTCTTGTTCTGTGTGTAGTTTAGTGGGACTGGCCCTGATGGAGTTTCTGTTTCCCTTTTCTTTTTGCATATCTTTAATTTCCGATGTACAGGAATACCTCTGACGACAATGAGCACAAAGGCTCTTTTAAATGTGGTTACAGCAGGATGTTTTTCAAAACAAAAGCTGCCAATTCAGCCTGAAATCAGCCTGTGGACAGAGGAATGACTGTATAGTCTTTGTGTTACCCACAGCTCTTTCGGTTTCTGTTACAATCCTTACTTTTTTTTCTTCAACATCACAATTCAGCCATCTTATACCAACGTATTTTTGTCCCCTGCAGCCTGCCATAGTTCTCGCACCAATCAACTGTACACAAACTGCAGCGCCACAGACAGAGGGACCCTCGACTAAACCAGAGCCACAAACTCCAGAAGCCACCAATCAGAGTGAAGACTCACCCGTGCTGCTGCCTCAGGAAACCCCCACAGCCGAGAATGACGAAGAGGAAAACACATCCAACCGAAAGGACATGTAGTGCAGAGCTTAATATTTCATTTCATGTTTTATTTGTTTAGATTTGTTTCTACATCATGTCTCAGTCAACGGACGTTTTATTTGCACTTGGTGCGAAGGGGAGAGCAGCAGAGGTCTGCGTTTTCCTGAAATGCTGGTTCAGCACGGCACTGGGACTAGACACACAATGTTGAGGCATTAAACTGACAAACACACCAAATATGAACCTGCACGGCTGCTCCAACACCTTCGTCTACTAACAAACGGTCGGGCTTCAAAAGGGAATTTTAAAGCCAAATCTGGAAGCTACACAAACTAAAAAAACTCCCATGATGCTAAGATGAGGTTTCACACAGCCTTGAAGCCATACTAATGTCTAAACAAAATATTAATTCATTACAGTAGATTATGTCAATAAGTGGAAAGTAGAGTCCTCTAATATTTTAACTAAGAGCCATCACAACATGTCAGTGGTGTGGCTCCTGTAGTTGTAATCTGCAACAGAGCTGCAGTGATCCACAGAACTAACAATCATTTGATTACTGAATAACCAGTTGAGTCATTCTTTAAATCAGAAGACACCAAAGATTAGCCCAGAGTAGTTTCCCCAAACGTGAGGATTTGAAGATTTTTGGTATCATTCAGGAAAGTAAATTGAATATATGTTGGAATTTTTATCCCACAAATCGACACATGAAGACATCAGCTCGGGCATTTCTATTTTCTTCTGGCATTTTGGAGCCAGATGTCATTAATTTAGAATCTGAAGTTGAATGAAAAGCAGATTAATCAATAATGGAGCTAATCGTTAGTTTTGGTGCTACAAACACTAGATCTAAATCAACTCAATGACCCTGCTAACTTGTGTATTTTCTGTAATAATAAATGAGAAGGAGTTCAATTTTGAGAGCAAAACACAACATAGAGATCAGTGGTTGGAAGCCAGCGCTGATGTGTTGGAGGTCAACTAGAGCAGTTTATAAAATAGCTCTACAGGTCAACTCAATGTGAACCAGCCTTTAGGTGCAACTATACCGCTGTTACTCTCTCGTGTGGCTGGACTGAAAAGCTCAGAGTATGCTTGAAATAAACCTGTTTGAAAGTGACTGACCATGTCTGAAGGCAAAAGCTGATTACACTGAAGACTCTGGAAAGCAGAGTCTGAAGCCCGCTGTCCTGATGCAGTGAATCAGATGAATGAAGATGTAAAGGCAGCTTTGAGATGCCGTTTGTTTGATGGTCCAGCTTCATGTAAATCATACAAATACACTCACCATACAAACCATTTCAGCTCTCCTTGTTTCCAGACGATGACGGACAAAGAGTTTCATACCCTTTAAAATGAGGTGCTTCTATGGTTGTTGACTGAGCCAAAGCTTGTGGATTTTTTAACGTTTTTGCATCTGTTTTGATGTCAGTTCTTTTGCATGCTATGATTTACATTTTTACCCTTTATATAAAGCCAGTGTATAACCCTATAATGCAGAGTGTTTACATTGTAGGTTGTGCAGCAGTTAAAACGATGCCCCCTGAAGATTTTGAACTCCCAGTAGTTACTCGTATTGTCTTAAAAATTTGTTTTTGCCTTAAATCGTTGAATCAGGGGGGTGAGGCAGGATGTGTGAACGTTACGAGCACTGTGTCCTGAATGCTGACGTGCTGCAATTAAACGTGAGCTGAAGAACGAGTGACGGGTGGTGTAACAGATGCCTCTAGGTTAGTTGATATGATGCATTTGCACAATATTTTGGAGCTGGCAGAACGTGTCGGTTCATCTCTATGTATGTCTGTAAATATGTTTTCTTTTGAAGGGTTTCAAAAAAGAAAACAAGGCAGAAATATAAACATTATTCATCCTGCTTTGTCTTTAACGAAGCCTCTGAACCAAGATCAACATTTCTGTCTCCAAGTGAGGGGTCAAATGAGAACAACCCTCGCTGATTCAGTTAGTGTTTTCAGGAGATTACTCATTCACCAGTATAGTTTGTTGTCACCAAGTGGTTTTTAATACCTCTGTGGAGGAATATATGGAATAAATAAACATTGTATCTGATATTTGGTGTGTTTGGATTCATTTAAATGTGCCTCTTTGTTTCAGCTCTGAGATACGTTGAAGCCAAACATAATTCTGCAGCCTGCAGTGTTTTTTTGCATCTGAATGTGTCTTTTCATCGAGTCCCTCCAGCTGTGAAAAGGTCAGCTGCTGTTGAGCTCTGCAGAAATGAACAGCAGTGTCACAAAGAGCCTCTTTGTTGCTGCAGCTCAGTCACCCAAAGTGAAGACCTCTTCATACTGGATCTCTCTCTGATAGACAGACATGCTGTGAAGTGGACTGGTTTACAGTGGGCCTACATTTGTGTTTGGATTATACATTCAAACCTGTTTTCAAGACCACGCTTAGGTATTTGCTTTTGTTTTCTGACGGTAGTTTGGTAGGATCAAAAACAATATTAACCATGTTATCTTAAAGAGCTCATAGTGCCCTACTACCCCTCTGGAACACTATGCTCCAAATATGCAGGCATGCTCATCATACCATAAGTGTCTAAAAATAGCATGGGAGGTTGAGCCTCCAGCTATCAGGCACCTCTCCTTTGGAATCATCTATCCGTCAGGGTCTGGGAGGCAGACACCCTCTCTACCTTTAAAAGTACGCTTAAAACTTCCCTTTTAGATAAATCTTCTAGTTAGAGCTTGCTCAGGCTTGGACCAGCTCTTAGTTATGCTGCTATAGACTTAGACTGCCTGGGGAACTGACTCACTGGGATCCTATCTCTCCCCATCCTCTCCTCTCTCTGCCTATCTCTTACTTAAACCATTCCTGTCCCATTAAAGTTACTATCCATAGATGTTTCTGGAGTCCCTGAGCTCCCTTGTCTCGTAGGTTCCTCTGAGTCGCTGTCATAGATAGCCTGCTGCTGTGGACATGCCAGACTCCAGCTGCTACAACTACCACTATCTGCATCACCATTATCATCTTTCTCTCTCTTCATCTCCCTCTATCTCTATTTCCAACCCCATCTCGGATCTCAGCAGATGTCTGTCTAACATGAGTCTGGTTCTGCTCGAGGTTTCTGCCTGTTAAAGGAAGTTTGTCCTTGCTGCTGTAACTTACTAAATGCTGCAAAGTGCTCTGCTCATGGTGAATTAAGATGAGATCAGACTGAGTCCTGCCTGTAAGATAGGACTGCATCTTACCCTGTCTTGATGTTGGGTCTTTGTTAATAATATAACAGAGTATGGTCTAGACCTGCTCTGTTTCTAAAGAGTCTTCAGATAACATTTGGTGGTGATTTGGTGCTATATAAATAAAGATTGATGATTGATTGGTTGATATTAAGACTCCTATTCATTTGAAAAGTGAAGTAAAGGGTTGTGTGGAGGAGGGGGATCATCCTATAAGTAATCCCACATGGCATTCCTATACAGATATTTTTAAAGATAAGATGAAAATATACTCTGGGTCCATAAATTCACCTTTGTGGCCTGAACAGGTGAAGTATATCTGCTATAATTTAGATATAACACAGTGATATCAAAAGCAAGGACCAGAATCTACTTTGATGTAATTTCTTCTTCTTTAGTGTTTGCTAAATTATCTACAGTTATTTTAGTTTCATTAAATCAATCCATTCATAACATCATTAGTGTCAAGTCAATTCTCTTTTTATTCTGAGACCCATAAGTTTGGATTGAGAGGAATTTTAAATGGAACAAAAGGTGAAGTGGTCAATGTGTCATTACAAGAGAAAGGTATGGAAATAATATTAAAATTAACTTAAAGGCAGTGTCATCTTAATATTTACTATCAACAGCCAAACCATTAGCCATTAATCTCTAACTTAATTACAACACAGTGAGGACCAAAGAACACATTACACAACTGTCGGATTCATTCCAAATAAAACCTCTGTGCTTGGCACCCCACATCTCAACAGATGTAAACTTAAAGAGACAGATAAGAGATAAGACATGAGTGCTAAATGGTTAAAAAACAACCTACTTTCATTTCAAATAAAAATGCTAAAAATAACTTCCCATGAGTCTTTGGCAAAGTATTTTCCTTTTGCAACTTCTACATTCAATCTATTCTCTTTCCAAATGTACAAACAGATCAAACTATTTACATTTTTTGTGCAACCTCTGCGTCAAAAGTCTTTTTTTGTACCAAAGTTCATGTGAGCCTAGACGGCTGGTGTCCAGTGGTTAATCCCCACAGTAGCATCAATTCTCTTCATACAGGACGCAAACCAACGGCATGAAGTCAAGTCCAGAGTCTTCAGTAGCACTGTCAGTCTTTCCATGTGTAAAAGTCTTTATGATGAACCAGTCCTCATCCAAACTCCAGTCTGTAGTAAAGTATTAAAGAAATATCACCTTCTCTTTGCCTGGTGCGAGAATGTCTTTGGGGAAAGGAGGCGGTGCGGGCGGTGCAGCATCGCTGCTGCTCCTCTTGTGCGTGCTGAAGGACTGAGTTGTTTTCATGCTGTGGGCGGATCCTTGCAGGTTAGAGGCACCTAAAGGAAGCAACGGAGAAATAACTGTACAGAGCTACTGTGGGTACTTGAAGAATTACAGCAATGCAAGCTCCTATTTAGTCTTTGAGTGTGAACTGAAAATTATGATTTCATCCAAGTTGGAATTAATTGAAACAAGTGTGTACAGCCAAATACTGGTTGGCCAGTATCATAAACCTGGCCTCTACTCACAGATCATTTTCTTAACCAACACGGCTTTACAGCTGAAATGAAGGATTTATTTCCTTCAATAAACATCTGTGGTTTTACTGACACCTTTACAGAGTTAACAATTATATTTATAGACGAATACTGTTACAAATAAATCTAAAGAGAAACCACTTTTAAAACTAAGTAAATGTCCACTAAAAATGGGTCTTGTAGGACCTGCTTAGCCCTTCAGTATTGTCTCTACTTCTCTATTGATGAGCATCAGATTCAGGTAAAGTCTTTGATTTTCTTTGATATTCTTTATTCAATGCCTTTCCTGAACAGACCACACTTGTCCTAAACAAAGACTGTAAAATATCATCATCTCCTTCCTGAGGGTGGTGAGACTTTCGTTGTACCTGTCTGTATGACTGTACCTGAGTGGTGGGTTTTCTGAGGACTTGCGTTCCTTTTGGATCTCATACTTCCTCCATCCCTTCCGGTCACTCGGATGGGCAGCACCTGGTTCACGTCTATGGAGGCTGGATGTAGGAGGACAGGACTGGGGTCAGTTTTTAGATTATAGTATAGAGGAATTTCATATATGAAGCCGTTGTAAAATTGCTAAATAATGATATCTTAATGGGTTTCACAACTGCAGGCTGATGGGACTTCTCTAATTCGCCTGCTTCGATACTAACAAATGAGTCACTGCTGATGAACAATGTTGGCAGGAGCTAAATTATTCAGACAGATGAGCATTGTTTAGTTCTCTGACATCGCCCTCACATTATAAAACAAGTGTCATATATCTTTATAGAGACAGGATCTAGTCAAAAGTTTCAAACTCAACTTAACCCTTGTACTAAAGAAACTCTGTATCCTGACCTGCACTGTGGACTCGGTGGTGGGAGCTCTTCGTCTTGAAGACTTTCTCCTTTCCCTTGGACAAAGTGGCCAGCTTGGTGGGGATCTGCTGCTGCAGGGCTGCAAGCTTGTGCACCTGGTTGGTGGTGCTCATCAGCTGGATGGGGAGCTCAGGCTTGGCCGGCTGAGGGCTAATGCTCTCTCTGCGCGGTGGAACCTTTGGAGGAATGTCATTTGAGTCTGAGGAGGTGGGGACCTGCAGTTTTTTAGGCGCGCTAAAACTCACTCCTCCTCCATTCAGGATGCTTCCTCTGAACGATTGGTAGCTAGAGAGACTCCAGGACTGGAAGACAAAAGAGACATGATCATTGATTCATACTGCGTTGATTCAAGTTGTTAATAAACATTGAGTCAGATCTTACTCCTCACCTGTGAAGGATCATCATAGTTGGACTGTCCCAGGTTTGGGATGATCTTCTTTATCTTTTCCTGCAGCTGCTCCAGACGCTCTCTCTCCTGGTTCAGACGCTCCTTGTCCTTGTCGACTGATTTGGTGGACTCCCTCAGTCTCTCCAGGTCCTGCTGATAGTCTCCCCTCTGCTTCTCCAGCTCTGCCCTCTCCTTGTTGAGCTCCTCCTCCCACTTTGCGCACTCCTCTGCTCTCTGTTGCAGCTGAGCCTCCAGAGTCTCGATCTGAATCCTCTGCCTCTCCTTATCTTTCTCCCAGCGCTGCAGCTCATCTCGGTGCTGCACCCGCAGCTTCTGCAAGTTGTTAAGTTCCTCCTTCTGCTTTTCTAGGTTTCGCTGCTTCTCTTGCTCCAGCAGCACACTGTTGTAATGACGAGCAGGCTGCTTGGTCTTTGATTGAAACGCATTCTGCAGCTCAATCTGGCTGTCTTGCTGGGAGATTACTGCCTGCATATCGAATCACACAAATGAAGCCATGAGCAATACATGCACACTTAAAGAACTGAGGTGCTTGATGATTAAAAAACAAAAATTTACAAGCAATTCAAACTGTCTTACCTGTAAGCTGTAGAGCCTTTGAGCTAGCAGAATCACTCGGTCACACAGCTGCGTAAAACAAACGTTTCAGTGGTGTTTCTACATGCAAATCAAGATGAATGAAAGATGAAAATAATAAACAAAATGTGTGTAAGAAGGGTTACCTCTGCCTCAGGGAAATGATTGGAAGTTAAACCCCGGATTTGCAAATCTGTCTCGTCATCAGCCTGAACAGAGAAAGCACAACAAATATAAACTCTCTGTATTTAATCACCAGAATGAAACTAAACTTTCGCGAGATGTGTCTCACTCACAGACAGTTCCAGACTCTCATCATATGTTTCCTGCATCTCGAGGTCACCAGTGTTGTTAGTGTTCTCCCCTGGACTGTCCTCACTGTCAGCGGGACTATCAGCTGCAGCTCCATCTGACAAAGAGAAATATAACACATCAAACTCAACAAACAATCAATGAACCACTCACATATTCAGCATGAGTGAACTAATCTAGAACAGTTAGTCAAAGGACTTTTAGGTATGATTGAGGATGATGTGTGGAGGAGCGATGCAGTAAATCCTTTAACCCTCGTCATTCTCTACACACTGACATTGACACAAGCATCTAAAAGGTGTTAACGTCACTACCAGGTTGGCTTACTTGTCACGGGGCTTGCATCAGGGTTATCTACATCCACCCCATCAGTCTCAGTCCTCCTCTGAGGCAGCCCCTCCTGTGTCTCCCTCTCATTCATCAGAAGGTTTGGGTCTCTAATCCTGGAGAAAAGCAGGTTCTGCAGGTTTTCCACTGCAGACAAAAGAAAACAACAAGTTCTTAATCTCCAGTTCAAAGGACATCTCCTAACTCTGACTCATGGCATGGCTGAACTGGAATAAAGAAGAGAGTATATTTCACTTCAAGCAGAAATCATTAACACTAAATACTGCCTCATTATTCCTGCTATCCTGAAAAGAGTGATCCATAAAGCTGCAGTTCACTTTTGAGAAAATCACCCTCAGCTCTCACCTTCAGCTATGGCTCCTTTGAGAAGTGTCTCCCCCTGCTGGAGGTCAGAAGCATCTCCTCGCAGCAGCAGACCCTTGTGGGGGGTTTCCTGCTCGGTCAGAGTCTCGTATAGAGCAGCAAAGATCTGCTGCTTCTCCGTCAGACTCTGTCTTATCTGGTCGTCTCTCATCTTTAGTATATCTGAAACAGCAACGGCAGAGGTTAAGCAACACGTCTCACTAGAAAGGATATGAGGAGAGAATTTACAGTGGTTGAGTTAGAGGAAGATAGTCTCAGCTCTCACCCTGAAATTGCTGCAGTCTGGCTGTCAGCTCCCGAAACAGCTCCTCTTCTGGGTACCTGGATCACACAGACATCTAAATCAGCATTGTCTGTCACAGTTTCACAGTGTTCACATTTTCCTTCTGATCTGTCAGTCCAAAGCTTTACTCTGTTTGAAGATTTAGTCCTTTGCATGGCATCTTAACACATCAATGACAATTTGTTTGTATATTCACGACCCTAACACTGCAACCTTTCTCGCTTTCCTGAAGTCTGCAGCTTACCGGTTCACAGCTTCCCGTATCATCGTTGTCCATGTGATGCACTCCTCTCTGGAGCTTGTGTGAATCTCGTACATCTCCGGCATGCTGGTGGTACACGCACAGATAAGGTACATGGCTTTGTCCTCATGAGCCACCTCCCTGACTATCAGCCTTTGAAGGGAGATCACTGCAGGTTTGTTTTCCTGCATTAAAATACAGCAGGTGTTACTATCAGTAAGAAAATGACCATGATTGGTCCTTTAATATGGTATGAAATTACATGATGAAAATAAAGAGACTGATACTTTCTCAGAGACAACTATGGAAAAACTGGACTTATCAGTCTTTGCAAAAGTCTCATTAGTGCTCGGGCAGAACTCACCACAGCAGCAAACACAAGCTTCTGATCTTTCTCCTGCAGGAGGAGGAGAACGTCTGACAGCAGCACAGCTTGGATCTCTGCAGGGACACAGATTGAAACCAAAACAAAATGAGTGTGTGATGTATGACTCAAGTTACCATAAAAGAAGGACCTTGCACTATGGGACAGTTGATCTTTGCCACTGCAGTAACAACATAAAGATAGGCTACTGCAAGAAAAAGCACAAGGTTGTGACGTTGCAAACTACTCAGACCTTGAGTGTGTCCCAGTTCAGCAGGTGTTTAAAACATGCAGCATAAGGCTTCCCATTATAGGTGAGCAATATGTCAATAAAGCAGTCACAAACCTTTCTGTTTACCAGGCGTCTTCCACGTTACTGTGCCTTCGTGCAGCAGCGTTCTCTCTCCTTGGATCAGATCCTCCCTGCGGAACAGCTGACCGTCCTTCAGCCGGCCCTGAGATTTGGGCTCCAGACGAAGGCTGATCTCTCTCAGGCGAGAAGCTTTCTCATATTCACAGACTTGATCATTCACCTGTAAGAGGGTTTCTTTGATCAGAGCCAAACCCTTAACCAGAGACTGGTGCTCTTCTGTGTCATCTGTAGAAAGCACATGGCAGAAAGTGATAAGCCTGAGCTTACACAAGTTTAAGTCACCCAGGTCTGCATTCATGTTACCAAAACAGTTCAGCTTGACATGGAGATTAGAGGTAAGATTTTACCTTCAGTGTTCTGGATGATTCTCTCCACCAGGAGGGGATATTTTGTGATGCGCTGAGTTACCAACAGGAAACACTCAGGGATTCCCAACCTTCTCACCAGAGGCAGCTGACCAATTTTCTGAGCAAAAAAAAAAGAAAAGCTTAACTTTATTAGAACATGCACCAGTTAATTCAGTTTCCTCTCTGTGTTCTTACCCTTATCAGGATCTGTAGCTTCTTGTTGTTCTGTAGCTGGTCTTTGTAGAAGCTGATGGCTTCACTGCTATGACTGCAGAACACGCTGTAACACTCCATCATTCCTTCTCCTATTACACCTGAAAACTAACAGGAGAAGAAATACAAATGACATTAATACCAACAACAGGACACAAATTTGAAGCCAAGACATTGCATTGAGGTTACTTTAAATGTGTATATCAAAAAATATCACAGGGTGTTCATCTCTGTATCCCTCTTTCCATCCCCAAAGTCTTAGCAGATGTCCATCTAACACGAGTCTGGTTCTGCTCGAGGTTTCTGCCTTTTAAAGGAAGTTTGTCCTTGCCACTGTAACTTGCTAAATGCTGCAAAGTGCTCTGCTCATGGTGGATTAAGATGAGATCAGACTGAGTCCTGTCTGACACACTGGGATCCTATCTTTCCCCTCTCTCTCTACCTGTCTCTTTAAAGTTATTAACCATAGACCTTTCTGGAGGCCCTGAGCTCCCTTGTCTCGTAGGGTCCTCTGAGTCGCTGCCGTAGACAGCCTGCTGCTGTGGACTTGCCAGACTCTAGCTGCAACTACTATTAATATCTGTCTCACCACTATCATCTCTCTCTCTCTCCCTCTATCCCTCTATCCCTCTTTCCAACCCCAACTTGGTCTCAGCAGATGTCTGTGTAACATGAGTCTGGTCCTGTTGGAGGTTTCTGCCTGTTAAAGGAAGTTTGTCCTTGCCACTGTAACTTGCTAAATGTTGCAAAGTGCTCTGCTCATGGTAGATTCATCTCCCTCTAACCCTCTTTCCAACCCTAACTCAGTCAGGGCAGATGTCTGTCTATATGGAATGTTTAATGGAAACAAATGAGATGGAATATACCAGATCAGAATTGATCCTCACTGCAAATTACTGCATTGAATGAAAGCTGTGTAACAAACACAAACCTAAACTGTGAGAAAGGTATTGTGGCTAAAAACAGTTGAATTGAAAAGGGAAATATGACACATTGCAGCTTTATAGGAGAGGTTGTGATGTGAAGCAGAACATGAGTCTATTGTGATTGGCTGAAGTGAATTAGATCATTAAAAAGCCCTAACATCTTCTTTAGATCTGCTCACTAACATTATTTTGTTACATTTACCAGTTTTACTTTAATGACAGACCAAACCTTGCAGGCTTCTTTGGATTCACAACAACATCCCCTGAATTTTTAGTAATAATCAAAGTCATCTGACAGTAAATGAGGCCAAAAATGTGACCAACGGAATCCTCAGTTTGCTTGCAGGACCTCAAAGGGTATCTTTATAAACCTGGTTCATCCGTGCTTCAATCAGATATCACGTTATTGTCATTTTACCCCACTCAAAAATGTATCGACCACAGACAACAAGACAGAACTCTGTGACCTTGAGAAACAAACACACCCATCTGCAGTCCCTCACAGCTCATTTCAGACATACCAGCCATTCCTACGTACACCTGAAGACTCAGTCTTCAGAGAGAGTGACAGAGGTGAAGAGAGGTGGGTGACTACACAATATGAAGAGCTAGGTGCAGCTGAGCAGAGAAAGCAGGGGTGCACAATGGGCACAATGGTTTAATCCTACATTAATCACAGGTAATTGGTGAAGCAAAGACGTTGTTGTGATTGTGTCTGTCACATTATTCACATTGTCAATGCTGCATCTTGGGAAACAACAACAACAACTTGCAAACAACCAAGATGCACATGAAACAACTTGTGGTTTTAGACCAGAGAGCCTGGGAGAACCTCTCTCTGATAACTAAGATAGTTTGGAATAATTGTCTGTTCATCCTACCTGTGAAACAAGAATATCCCCCAGCTGTGTGATCTGGTAGTTGTTTGGACTGTCTTCCTCCTGGCTCTGACTCTGGTGCATTTTAAGGTGGTTGAGGAAACGCTGATGGTGGAAGAGCAGAGCTTCCACCCCTAAGAAGAGCCGCTCCAGCCTAGACTCCTCTATCAGCGCAGACTGCCTCAACTCGTGCATGTAGACATGGAGGAGGATCTTTAAGGTGCGTACATGGTGCATCTCCGTCTGGATCAACTCTGTATTTAAAAACAGGGATACATAAATGCAGGTGAACAAGCTTAAGGGGACATGGAGCTCTGAATTGGACCTGAGATGTGTATTACGGGTATCGTTCATTGTTAGATCTTCTTCAACAAGTAACTGACACAATAAAGTTCTGCCTGTATGCACACAACTAACAGGATGATATACAGTTACTGAATGACTTTTTATCTTTGTGTATTTGAAGTTACAGCGTCAGTTGTTTCAGCCCACCATAGATGACATCCTGTCGTTTGATGGCCTCTTTGCTCAGGTTCTTCTGATAGTTCTGGTCCACTCCCAGGCTCCATGACTCTACCTCCAGGTTCTGGGCATCGGACTCGAGGTCGGCTCGCAGCAGAGCATAATGGGAATCTGGATGACAAATGGAAATAAAGCTACTTTGTGGTCATGCAAGTATGAATCACAGTGGGATCTTATCAGTCTCATGGGAGACATTTTTGACTGTGTTTTCTTTTTGAGGCTTGGTTTTAGTTTTCTCAAACTTTTTTTATGACTATCAAAACAAAAAGGTTTTTTTTTTTTGGGAAAAAAAATAAATGTACGGCATCATCACAAAAATAATACTTTCTATTAAGCACAGTTTCCGTTCTTGACATAACTGCTTAGTGTTACAAAATGTAGTTTATCTTAAATTAAACATTTAACCTCTGATTGAACCTGCTTTTACTGACTTTGTTTTAACATTCATTTTGAATTCCTTTCTTTTTTTTAATTGATCATCATTCTTGTGAGGTAATATCTTTTATTTGCTTATCTTGTGTTTTAATGTTTTTTTATATGCTTGTTGCATTGTAAATGAGGGCATTGCTTTCAATGATTTGCAAGTCTAAATAAAGACAATTATTATATAAATCCTTGTTTATGCATTTGTGAAGGTCTGTAACAATGCCCTTGTGTTGGCCTTTCGAGCCTAATGACAAATCCAGGGGTTGATTTTCCAGATCTGTGACCCCTCATAGCTTCAAGCAGCTGTAAGTAAAAGAAGAATTAAGTTACTGGTAGGTTCACGGAGGCCTTGGTGCCCTATATTATCTAGGTGCTTATGTACACCTCTATCCTCTCGTTGTTAGAAAATCATTGGTTTACCATTAAAAGAGAAAAATTACAGAAAATTTTAGAATTTAAAGGGAATTCTTTGTCAGTTTTGGATTTTATGCCATCAGTAAAATATATGAAATAATTGGTCTATAATATACGTTCTCATTGTTTTATGGGGTATATATTGTAGAGTACATCAAATCAGTTAAACTATGAGGATGTACATGGTCCCTATCTAAATACCACACATAAAAAAAAATCTCAAAAAATGCAAAGGGCAAGAGCGAACTTCACGACCCTGTCCATACAAACTCAGCATATCGATTTCAAGTGACCAGCTGACCTTCTAGGTTGATGGGCTCAGCCAAGGAGGGAGCCAGAGACGCCGAGTCCTCAGTGGAGAGCTTCAAACGCAGGGCATCGACCTCATCCATCTGCACTGCACCGGATCTAGTTGGTATGTGATGAGATAAAGCTCAGAAGGTAAAAGTGATGTCAGCGCACAAACACGCACACACACATAGACACAAAAGGCCTACAGTGGCATCAGAGCTTCTATCAGACCTGAATCTATCTATCTAATGCCAAGTATAACACACTGCACTGATGTCACAGGTGAAACCTACAAAAGACATCACATGAGTCAGACTTTTTTTAATGAACGCCTCAATCAGATGATCAGCAAACACAGAACAATATGTAACACAGTAAGTGTGAGAACTTCTATCTCTTGACAATTATGAGGAAATTATGGGCTCTGATGGTTGTGCCATGTTCTTAAAATACCAACCTGGGACTTGTGTCGCTGTAAGAGGAGGAACCAGGTTGAGCACTGAGGTTTGTAGGTGTGACAGTCATGCCTGGACTGAGGAGGCATGCAGAGGGGCCATATGAAGCCAGGGGAGGAACACTCTCCCCACCTCACCGCTGTGGGAGAGAAAGAGGCAGAAATAGAAAAAAACATGGTGAGACACAGGGGCAGAGATACAACTTGTGAGACTAAAATGACTTCTGATGGATAAATCATAAACCCTAACTACTTTCTGTTATTTCTCTTTCATTTTAATTAGCATGAGAAACAGATACTTGATGCACAGGTTATCATGCAGCTCTACTTTGAAAGTGAATAAGGATTTCAAGGATTAATAGCTTACTTCTTCAACAGGAATTGAAAATAAACACACCTTTATGATTTGTGTCAGAAAGCCCTTTGCTCTACTTTGCTGACTCACATGCCTTCAAACAGACTGGTTTACCTACAGGAGGAAAAAAAAACATATAAACAACAGACTGTTGCAATGGAAATCTAACCGTGAGCTCAAGGAACTGGTTAGACAAAGTGTGAAAGCTTGAAGAGGAACCCGCTCTCAGGCAAAGACACAACAAAAAGGACTGCTGTAAGGAACATGATTTATTACAGATTAACAGAGGATGTTTGTGAATACACTGATTTCCATTTCCTATTCATCTTATAAGACACATGCAAGATGAATGTTGTGTAACTATGCCTTTATCTGTCTCCACTTGATACACCTCTTGGCAGAATGCAGGTGTTTGAGACCACCTTCTTCTTATACTTCTGCTTAATGTTTGCTCTGTTATGCCTTCAACTGTTTCCTTGCACTAAAGGTGAAGAGAAGCTGGTTGAACAAGAGAATAAAAAAGGAAGGAGGAAAATGC